>NW_022436969.1:3237797-3435935 GCF_009761245.1 Sapajus apella | reverse complement strand
ACTCAGGAGGCTGAGGCAGCAGAATTGCCTGAACCCAGGAGGCGGAGGTTGCGGTGAGCCGAGATCGCGCCATTGCACTCCAGCCTGGGTAACAAGAGCGAAACTGCGTCTCAAAAAAAAAAAAAAAAAAAAAAAAGTAGATTATCAATTCAGCTTTTCCAGCTTAGTCATAGCATCAGGTTTTTACTCATCCAGAATAGATTTGTACACTAAGGTTAAGATCTGAGAATTGGATTGTGTAATATTTCATTGATTATATTATACTCATTTGTTCACATTTTAACATCTTTGAAATGAAGATTGTCTTATAATGGATGATAAGAAAGTGTTTGTCATAGTTTGATTATGATTAATTTTTCTTTCTTCATGACATTTAATGATGTGTTTTCAATGGATGGCTTTTTATATTAGATGAAATGTGGTTCTTAGTTCTTCAATGAAACTCAGTAAAATTAGGCAAAGCAGTGTAATACTGATTCATTTCCATCTTTGCTTCAGGCTGCCTAACAAACTGGGATGGGAATAAGGTGCTCTATTTAAAGCCGGGTGGTGTTTGGGAGTTCCATCTCCCGTTGCCACTGTCATTCCTTACCCCACCCGTGGCCCAGTTCTAACAATAACATTTCTGTTTCTTCTTTAAATCTGCCTTTGGATAATTTTAAAATGATGTTAATTTTATTATGATTCCAAGTTATCTATATTCTCTTCCTCCCACCTTTTTTTTCAGTTATGTTAACCAAAATTTCAGTCTTTTTTTCTTATTAAGGCTTTTTCCATAATTCCTTTAAAATTGAAATAAAAATAGGACATTTTTGTCTATGCTCTTTACATAAATATATATGTAGAATTTGAGCGATTATAATATAAACTGTCTATTCTTGTTGCTTCCTTGTTATTGTCCATTTATACATAAGGATATCAGAAATTATTCTGTTATCTAAATCCCCACTGTTACTGAATGGCTTAACAAGATATTAAAATTAATGCAATTTTTATTGCTTTGTAAAACACTACCCATTTTGAAGCCTTAACAAAGCCCTACTGATCTCCTTTAGGTCTTCTAAAAAGTATTTATCAGTGCCTCCAGGAGAAACTGATCTCTCTGTCCTTAGGGTATCTTTATAGGTTATGTTGTAAGGTTTCCTCTTACGTTAAATGGGAGATAATATACCTATCTCACTTATAAGACAAAGTTGCTAATACATATGAAGCTTATACGTCTAGCACCTATGTGCTCATAAATATCTGCCATTTTTAGAAGCCGTTTGATATATATCATAAACTGCCATTTTAATTTCTTTTTCAGGTATTTTACAAATTATAAATTCCTAGAAGACAGATTATGTTGTATGCATTTTAGAAACCCTTTTAATGCCTAAAATTTTGCCTTATGTATTTTGAAAAATCTCATTTGTTTAGTTGGTGAACAAAACTTCCCATTTGTGCCCACCCTAATTGGGCCTGTAACCATTACCCAATACCTGTGGGAACGACGGGGCATAGATCTCCCTATTTAAGTGGGGTATAGTGGAAATAACATAGGTTTTGGACCCAGACAGGCCTAAATTTAAATCCCAACTGCCTTCTACTCTGACATTGGGAGTCACTTGATACTCTCTGAGCCTCCATTTCTGCTTCTGCAAAAAGTAACATTTACTGTATGTGGTTTTGGTGACAATTAAATTATACATTGTATGTACAAAATCTAGAATAATGCCTGAGATATACTAGACTTTCCATAAGTATTAGCTACTGGTAATTATTAATGTTGCCATTGGAAACATTATTATTCTTGTGGCCCATTATTTAATACCATTACATCTCAATTTTTTAATCTATAAATGGGACCAACATTGATTTATACATATGAATAAAAAGTGGACTAAATTATATATATGAAGCTCTTATGTAAGTATCTTCATGGAGTAGGTGCTCCATAAATGATTTTTTATTTCTCCCACCCTTTTTTTTTTTAGATCCCATTCCTTGATATAACAAAGGAGTAATTTCCTTGTTCTTTCAAAAGAGATATTTCCAAAAGTTCTCCAGAACTTGAGTGTGTTCTGCTGTTGTGGAAACTTTAGCAAAACAAAAGGTTAAGGACTTTGGGTCATTAGGTTAGAAAAGTTATGGGGACATTGGGAATAACCTTCACCCATCTCCCATCACCATTACCATACAGTATTCTTTAATTTCCCACGAGCATCTCCAGTCTTATGTTTTCAATGGTATAGCAAGAGCTAGTCCTTCAGCTCTTACAGATACTATTACTGAAGAGTCCTATCCCATTACAAAGTTTCTGTATTTATTCCCCAAGTGTTTTTCAGAATTGTGGTTTCTTTGTCTAAACAAAGTGAAAATATCCTAAAACAAAAACAGAAACAGAGTGACAGGGCCAGATTCTCTTTACCTCCTGAAGGAGAAGTTCCAGGAAAAGTCCTGGGTTCTGTGTTTTTATAATATTCCCCAAATAAAATGAGAAATCTTGTGTAGTTCTGTAAACTTGCACTCAGGCAGGTTATATAGAATGGAATTTTATAGTGATGGCATAATTTGTCTGTACATTGTTATTATTATCTATTTATTAAAAGATCAGGATTCAGAGCACAATTGTCATGCCTGCCAATTTCACCATGAAGCCATGAGTAATACTGACAGTCCGATTACTTTTGTGCTTATTTATTTACTGACTGAAATCTTGGCAATTTAAGAAGATGCGTAAGCACTGAGGTACCTGTAAATTGATTGGGGCTGGTAGCAGTCCACATTCAGGAACAGGTTTGTGGAAGTGTCTTTGAAGACTATATGGCAGGATCATTGAAAACTTTTGATGTTTTACATCCCACACTTGTCCTAAGAACCACAGTGTATGACGCACATGCACAGTAATAGCTCTAATTGGGACCAAAGCACCAGTAAATTTCTTTTCTGTTCTCTGCTTTAGAGAGAAAGAATCAAGGCACAATGAAATAAACCAATATCTGGTCAGTTTAGATTCAGTGTTCAATATACTACAGCTTATTACCTCAACAATGATTCATAGTGACCCTGAAGCATTGCAGAGTCATCAATCATAGGATAAATATTAAATTAGCTTTAGTATACTGTACTTAGCAAGGCTGCGAAGTGGACTAATACATTTTGCAAAGATCTTTTTCAGCCACTTAGGTTGAAACAAAACAATTTTTTTTCTATTTAACTTCTCAGTTATCCAGAAAATTCTATTTATGAGACGTTAACAGAGGTTTCCTTACATAAAATACCAGCTAAAATGGGTCTTGTTGAGATTTGTATTAGCTGCTATAACACACATTGTAAAATGCAAAGAACATGCCCAAGATGGGCTCACCTTGAAACATTTATTATGATGCCTCGAAGTCACAATTGCACACTTAAGAGAATGCGAATCACTTGAGGCCAGGAAGTGGAGACCAGCCTGCAACATGGTGAAACCCCATCTCTACTAAAAATACCAAAAATTCAGCCAGGCATGGTGGTGTGCACCTGTAATCCCAGCTACTCAGAAGGCTGAGGCAGGAGAATAGCTTGAACCCAGAAGGCAGAGGTTGCAGTGAGCTGAGATCTCGCCATTGCACTCCAGCCTGGGCATCAAAGCGAGGCTCCATCTCAAAAAAAAAGTGTCAATTATCCAAATCCTACATCAGTGATGCTAATGTCAGAGTAAGGGGCGTCATTAGAGAAAAAGGTAACCCCAGACCCCCATGAACCCTTGCAGAGAGACTATAATTAATCACTCCCAAGTCTCCCAATCTTGCATTTGCAGTTCCTGACTTAAGTGGAATGTGCCTACTATTTATCTTCATTACTGGCCAGCAACATTAATAAAAATCAGCTTAAGATCTGAGCATGGAATCACTTCCTATAGATTCCAATTTAATTTAGAACTGCCTACATTGAAGGAAACATCCTTTGTCTGTCTTTGAGAAATGAGTTGGTTTTTCTGTGATACCCAGCTACAGCAATAAACAAAGATGATGCAGACAGGAAGGTCTGCAGCCACTTCTTCCATTGATTACCTCCAGACATTAATTTTCAATCTAATTGCTTTGGTTGGCACTTTCACCTCAGCGGTACTTACATATGCCTACAGATGTGTTTGATCACAACTCTTGGGTGTTGAATTATTTAATACCCAATCAGTTTTAGAAATGTCCCTCATACCCTATCCAGAATTTCTGGAAAGAAATAGATATAATGTGATATTTAATAAAATGAAACTTTAAACCACAGACTTTTTTAATAGTTTACCGTCTTTGCAATCCTGAATTGTTTTCTTTATGAAACAATTGCTTTAATAAGAACAGAATCACAAAACACTTCCACATTCCATTGAATTCAAAAAGTATTAGTACATATTATGCATAAAAGATGATAAAAATATATTTGTTTCATCATAAAAGTTATGGCATTGCAATTTTTTTCTATTTAGTTACATTCTTATGATTCTTTAATTTTTAACAGTTATTTTATGTATTTTAAAAACAATGCATATCATCTTTTAAAACGTAAATGCACAATTTCATCTAAAACTGAATATATAACACTGGTTAGCTTTTTAAGCATTGTGCAGGCATGGGTCTCAGGCTGCTCTTCACGTTAAATATATCTAATCACTCGACCATCTTAACTGTGCAGATGCCATCTTCTCAGCTTCTTTATTCTCCCCTCAAACTATTTAATGTTGTTTTAATGGTAACATCAATTGTTAGTTTTAATTTCTGTATTTAATTGTGACATGACACATATCCACTCAATGTTTTCTTTAAAAAGGAAAGCACACAATCTTGCTTGCTGGGCCAGTTCTTATGAATCAACTTGAAACCACCATTTTCCCCTTTCATAATAGCTACTTATTTTAACTGACATGTCAACTATGATTAAATATTAACTATATTTCTAGTTAAATTTTGCTAGTTTTCAAACAATAATTCCAACTACAGTATACATACACACACATTTAATGTACATAATTCTAATATATATGCATATATACATATGCATTAAACCAGATCTAACATAAATTTAGATATGCTGAGAAAGCCACATTTTTTAAGATCTCTAAGTGACCATTATTTACACAAATATGACCAGTGCTCACACTTACCGAGCCCAATGCAATAATATTATTAAGGTAATTGCTTCAAAGAGAAGTTAAATGTAGACTTATTTGTTGAATACTGTCAGATAATCAGTTGTCTTTTTTTATGTGCTGTTATTTCAGTCTGACCCAAATAATTTTTATACTTTTTATTCTACCATGCCTGAAAATAGCTTCATGTATTAACCATTTCTGCTTTGGTGATCCTTTGAGAATGGCATCATAATATTTATTTAAGTGTAATAAATAAACTTGACATTTATAGAATAAAGGAAATTGATTTAAGTTAGGCTGGAAAATCCAGCCATGTGCCCAGCTACAACTCAAGGGATAGTTCTGTTAAAGGAAGAAAAGAAGAATAGCATTTACGGCTGGGCATGGTGGCTCACGCCTGTAATCCAAGCACTTGAAGGCCAAGGTGGGCGGATCACCCGAGGTCAGGAGTTCAAGATCAGCCTGACCAACATGGTGAAACCCCATCAAGAAAAAAAAAGAAAAAAAAAAGAAGAATAGCATTTAACAGACAACTGCTGTTGCCCCAGTCCACAACGGTGTGACCACCCAATCTGCATGGTGCATCCTTCTTCTCAGAGAGGACACACTCATCTGAACCCCAAGAAAGAAAGGCAAAAGTCCCCTTCAGTTATTGTATCCATCCCAAAGTACAGTATCTCTGGGTCATGTGCTGTCCACCAGGTTCACAAGTGGCTCCCTGATGTCCAGCAACCTATAAAAAATCATTTTTTGAACTCTTGGGCTACACCCAATAAAGGATGGTAGAATATGATCAAAATAGTCTCAATAAAATTTTTCATTTGGTAAATGGAAGATGGGGAGAACCACAGAAGTCACTGGTTTATATGGTTAGGCTTTGTGTCCTCAACCAAATCTCATCTTGAATCGTAATCAATAATCCCATGTGTCAAGGGAGAGACTGGTGGGAGGTGATGAGATCATGAAGGCAGTGTCCCCCATGCTGTTCTTGTAATATTAAGTGAGTTCTCATGAGATATGATGATTTTATAAGTGTCTGACAGCTCCTCCTTCACACACTCACTGTCTCTCACCTGCTGCCATATAAGATGTGCCTGTTGCCCTTCCTCCATGATTATAAGTTTCCTGAGGCCTCCCTACCCATGTGGAACTGTCAGTCAATTAAACCTATGTTATTTATAAATTACCCAGTCTTGGGCAGTTCTTTATAGCAGTGTGAGAATGGATTAATACACTGGTCTATTGCAATAGTAGAATTCTATAGCTCAGACATTGTAAAGATTTTGTTGTGACCATGTAGAAAATTCCTTGTTCTCACTCTGGATCCACTCTCTGCGGAATTGCCTTGTTTATTACTCTCTTTGTCTCCCAGGTTTGCCTTTTGGAGGATTTTTTTTTTAAACTAAGATTTTCAGGTAATTTCATTGCTAAAGAAGAGAAGCCACAAGCCTGGGTGGCCAGAGCTTTAGAAGGTGATTTATTCACTGCTAAGTCAGTCACCAGGTCTCCTAGCCTCTGCCCCTAGGGAAGCAGGCTGTGAAAGCGACTTGGGCCCAGGAAGACATGTCCTTTAGTACTGACTTGTCTCCAACATGCAGACTTTCAGTCAAGTGCTTCCAGTTAGTTTAATTTGAGAATAACATGGTTAAAAGTATTTTCTATCTTGGTTTCTTGGCATATAGACTCTCATTTATTCATTGCTTGCTGTTCTTGACCATCCCTGTTTTCCTTAATTTAACCCTTGCTACTTTGAGGACATTTGAAACTATAGGCATTGGTGAAAAGACAACTCTTAATCTGCTTTTGCCCCTGACTGCTCACATTTGAAACCACTCAGATGGAGCCCCTAAAAAAAAAAGCTCTGTGCAACCATCTATCTGCTCCTGTTTGAGGAGCAGATAAATTGGCTTTTCCAGTCCAGACTTCCCTCAAATTTATGCACACTCAGCAAATTGACAGAGAACTCCCACTAGCCAAAATTCTTTTGGTTCTCTGCTTGGGAAATGTGAAGCTGTTAATTTGTACTTCTCTCTTCTTTAGCATGTGTTACATGGCACAGACAGTGAGCAGCATAAACCAATACCCAGACATTTTAAAACTATGTTGCTAGGGCCGTGGTCTTAGTGTATCAGATCTGTTCTAAGTTATTATGGGTAATAGTTTTGCAAATTTCATTATGGCATGACCACTTGGGCCACACCATATTCACTGTTGCCATGTATTTTAATATTTATTTAGAGAAGTGCCAAATGTCCAGTATCAATTCTTGTGATAGAGAATAGACCAAGATGCCCTAACAGAGACCAAGGATCTCAAATGAGATAGGACAAGTATTTATGTTACGTACTGGTTAACACACAGAAGGGTGTAAAAGCAGGTGGGGAGCTCTGTCCTTCAAGATCACCCACGAACCCACCCCGCATGTGGTTACAGTTTCTCTGTTTGCCAGTAGGAAGGGGAAAGGAAAGAGCAATTCTGAACAGAAATACACTCTGGAAGTTGGCCAAGTTGGTTTGCACTACTAAAACGTCAACAATTGATTCTTAACTTTTCTAATTTGTACATTCTGGACTTAATGCATTTCTTTTAAGAATTAAATCTGAGCCCTAAAATAATGAGCTATATAATTAGTTAAATATTTTGGGATATATTTACATAAAACATATTTATCTAACTTTATTACTGTCTATTTTCAAATTAACTTCCAGGGAAGAATATATGGAATATGAGAAAAAATGCCAAGTAAATGCTATTCTGTAGCCATATATATATATATATATATATATAAATAAAATATTAATTTAAAATAATATATATATTTTAATTTAAAAATGCTAGAAGTTTGCATTATTAACCTATACTCATCATAATGATCTGTAAAATGAAATACATTAAATATATCAATAAATGGTGTTGAAACAATGCAAAAAATGAACTTTGATCCTTTCTTCATTATACAAATAAACTAAAAATGAATCATCCACCTAAATGTAAAAACTAAAAATATAAAATCTTTAAAAGTAAACATAGGTGAAAAATCTTTGTGACCTTGGGGTAGGCAAGGATTTCTAGCTATAGCAACAAAAGCACAATCCATAAAAGAAAACAAAATCGATAAATTAGCCTTCATTAAAACTAAAAATGTGTGTTCTTTAAACATAGTTAAGATAAAAAGAAAAGTCACAGATTGGCAGAAAATATTTGCAAGACATGTAACTGATAAAGGGTTTCTATATAGAATATGTAAACAACTCCTAAAACTCAATAATAAGAAAAAGATGGGTAGAACTTTATCAGACGCTTTATTTCACCAAAGAAGACAATGGGTGGCAGATAGACATAAAGAGATGACATGAAGACATGCTCATTAGTCATTAGGGGATTGCAAGTGGAAACCACAATGAGATAACATTACACTTCTATTAGAAGCTCTAAGGATTGACCATACCGAATGTTAGTGAGGATGTTAGAGCAATTGGATCTCTCATACTTTGCTGGTGGCAGTGTACACTGGTACAAGCATTTTGGAAAGCAGTTTGGCAGTTTCTTAAGAAGCTAGTCATACAGCTTTCATATGTTTTCACCATGCCTTTGCTATGTAGTTACCAAAGTTTTTAAAAAAGCATGTGAACATGAAGATTTGTCCATGAATGCTCATAGCAGCTTTATTTTTATTACCCTAAAATTAGAAACAAATGTTTATCAACAAGTGGATGGGTAAGCAAATTGTGGCATATCCATACAATGAAATACTGTTTAGCAATTTGAAAGATGGACTATTGATGTGCAATAACATGGACACACTTTGCATTGTTTAAGTTGAATAAAAAATGCTAGAAAAAAAGCCCTTACTGTATGATTTCATTTGTATAAAATTCTAGAAAATGCAAAAAAAATCTATAGTGATAGCAGATCAATGATAATGAAGGGATTAAGAGGAGGGGTGGGAAGGTGGGATTTCAAGGAATATGAGGAAATTTTGGTGTATGATAGATATATTCATTTATTTGATTATGGTGATGATTACATAAGTCAAAGCTTATTAAATTGTGTACTTTTAAACGTGTAGTCTTACTGTATTTATTATTCCATAATAAAACTGTTAAAAATTAAATGTATTAGATTGGGGTGCAAAAGTAATTGCAGTTTTGGACTGTGAATTTTAAATCAGTATAACTAAGCTCAAATATAACTTTATTAATCAAAAGGAAACCATTACAATCAACACATTTATCCCAATAAAAAATAAGTTTGTTTATTTCTGTCAGGTAAAAATCTGTGCTTCAGGATTCGACAAATACTTAGAAAAGCATTTTCTGCATTCTGCTGGTTGTGGAAGTGTTTTCCCTGCAAAAAGTTGTCGAGATGCTTGAAGAAGTGGTAGTAAGTTGGCAAGAGGTTAGGTGAATAAGGCAAATAAGGCAAAACGTCGCAGCCCAATTCATTCAACTTTTGAAGCATTGGTTGTATGGTGCGCGGTTGGACTTTGTGAAGAATTGGAACTCTGTTGACTAACACCAGCTGCAGGCATTGCAGTTTTGGGTGCATCTCATTGATTTGCTGAGCATCCTTCTCAGATGTAATAGTTTCGCCAGGATTCAGAAAGCTATAGTGGTCAGACCAGCAGCAGACCACCAAAAAAGTGACCATGACTTTTTTTTTTGATGTAAGTTTGGCTTTGGGAAGGGCTTTGGAGGTTCTTCTTGGTCTAACCACTGAGCTGATTGTCGCTGGTTGTCATATAAAATCCACTTTTTGTGGCACGTCACAATCTGATTGAGAAATGGTTTGTTGTTGTTGCATAGAATAAGAGAAGGTGACACTTCAAAAAGACAATTTTTTAGATTTCTGTCCAATTCATAAGGCACCTGCTTATTGAGCTTTTACACCTTTCCAATTTGCTTCAAATGGCAAACTACTGTGGAATGGTCAACATTGACTTTTTCAGTAACTCTCATGTAGTTGTAAGAGGATCAGCTTTGATGATTGCTCTCAGTTGGTTATTGTCAACTTTCAATGGCTGGCCCCTGTGCTCCTCATCTTCAAGGCTCTTGTCTCCTTTGCAAAACTTCTTGAATGACCACTGCACTGTACATTCATTAGGAGTTCCTCGGCCAAATGCATTGTTGATGCTGTGAGTTGTCCCTGCTGCTTTATGACCCATTTTGAGCACCAATAATTTGCTTTTTGTCTAACATTATTTCCATAGTCTAAAATAAATATAGAATAAATAGCAAATAACAAGTCATTATCAAAAAAGCCATAAAGTGAGAAATGTGTATTAAAATGATGTCTAACATAACCATATTTATTTAAGAATGTATTCCAATATCAAATGGCAAATTTCAACAATGCAAAAACCACAATTACGTTCGCATCAACCTGATATAATAGTGTCTTCATTAAGTTCTTATAATTCATAATCTAAGCAGAATGGCTGTGTATAATAATTTAAACATTAAATTTTAATTTAAATGTAATTAAATTTTAAATAGTAATTAAGAACTGTTTTCTATTTGTAACTCCTTGTTAGGCAGATTGATCATTGCCTTTTATGTTATGCATGCTATCAAGCTAAAACCAGACACACAAAGACTTACTTTTAAAGACTCTTTTAATATTACAAAAAGTTCCACATATCGTTAAAAGACACTTGCTAATTAAAATGAGAATATATTTAGTCAAAGCTGCCAAGCGTCACACAGATCAGTTTAAAATTACAAAACAATTTTTTTTTTAGCTTTTACAAATATTCATATTTATATCTCCCATTAGATTTGATGTCATTACGCATTTTGCATTCAATCTTTACATTCTTTTACATTTCAAATGAAATCTTTATAACATAAATCTTTATTATATAAACTGTATGTTACAAATTAATATTTTATATTACTTATTAACTTTAAATATGAATTGTTTTTATTGATATTTGCACTTAGAAATGTGCATAGAAAAGTTAAAGAGCTGTTTTAACAATTTAAGATGTATTTGTCTAGATAAAAAAATGTAGTACTTGCCTTTTTTCATATCTTCCCTTTTTCCTTCCTTCTCTCTTCTTCCCATCTCACTTCTTTCTCTTTGCATTACTTTTTTCTTTTGGTTGCTCTTTAAAACTTATTTTTAAGAATTTACCATTTTGAGGCTCTGGGGAGATAACATGCTATGAGTCCTAGTCTTTCTTTGGTTGTTCATTTTTTTGTTGGTGAGAAAAGGCAATCAGACATGCCTGAAGGTAGAAGTTAATGAAGGAGAAGGGAGGATTATGTGGGTGCATGTTGTGGGCTGAAACTGTTGCAGATATTTGGCAAGGGAATGGACCCAGACACTGCAGCATTCATGGAAAGTTTTGTGGTCTTTTAAGAAAGAATGCTCTTTATCATTGTAAGCCAAATAAAGTGTTACACTTTTAGTGATCATATATAATGACTTTGTTGAGCAAAGAAAGCTATCATTTTAGTAATCTTTTGTCTTCTTGAAATCTTATTGGTTATAAAAAGTCAAAGGGCCTAAGTTGATATATTTGGTTTCTCACACTATCCATTGGAAAGAAAATTTGTTTTGTGGCCCTTTTCCTAGGGCAACCACCGTACCCCAGTTTCTGCAGAACTGTCCCAGTTTTATATGCATTTATCTCTTTCAGTCATCATTTAACAGACATGTGACTTTGGAAAAGTTGTAACTTCTTTGAGCATTATTTTCCTTGTACTAGCAGGACTACTTTAATAAATAAATAAATCAGATAACATATGTACCATAGTGCTTGCCCATAACAATGACCAAATAAATATAGTATTATATAGTATATAGTATTATTCCTACTGCTGTCATTAATTGCTTTGAGTCAGGTTGTTATCACTTAATACGATGAGACCTCATATAGTTATAAAATATTTTATGCAAGTTTAATTTTAGACATTAGAATCATATATTCCTATTAGGTCAATTGTTGAGTGTCTTTGTCAGTTAATGCTCTTTATTAATACAAATTAAATAAAATTGCTCTCAGTGATTGATTGACTGACAAGGCTGATCTTTTAAATGTGGATAATGAGTGATAAGGGATGAGTAATCTTTCTAGATTTCTTACTTTCTAGAAGACTTCATTTGGAAGCTAAGACTGCTATTGTCAGTGCTCTTGATACAAACAAATTGCAGGCTTCTGTTGATTTAACTTTAGCTGTTTCTATCTTGAAATGTTGATTTTGTTCTTAGGACAGCCATATATTCTCTTTCAGAACAATCCAAACCCAAAATGCCATCCTGCTGTGCTCCATTAAGTACACTTAGATTTGTTGTATCATATGTTGTGCTTTTGGTTTGGAACATAAGAACCGATAATACTTGGCTTTTCTGGCTTCATCCTTGTTCCACGCTGTGACCTGGTTCCTGCATTCCAGGTCCCAACACTGATATTTGCCTTGAACCTTGACTTAATTTAAGATCTCAGTTTTTCCTTTTGAATTAAAACAAACTTTGAAGTTTATTTATCATCTTTTACATTATAATATTGACAGGTTCATTCTTATTTCATGAATAGTTTATGTCTTTTTCTGGAATATTTAAAAAATGTACCAAAATATCTTGAAGAAATCTTATGACCCCATAGTCAATGGATCAAAATTTCTATTTGAATCTCGATGAGTCAATTATTTTGTAAAAATAGAAACTTAATTTTTTATAAACATCCACTTTTAAGTAGGCAGTCTCACTAAAAGTGTGTCAATCCTCACTATCCTTGGAGTTCATCCATTATTTAATAAAACACTATACTTAAATATTCCATCGTAAGGGTTACAAATTAGATCTTGCAATTCTTGGCTATAGTGAATTAATTTTTTAATGATCTAAAATTACCTACCATGTAGGCCCTAACATCTGCAACTGCCTGAAAAAAACAACTAAATTAGCCATTGAATTTTATTTTTCATTGGTTGTAGTGGCTGATTTACCATGAGGCAGCAGTAACAATCAACTGGACCTGCGTCTAATAAAGCATTTCATTTAATCAATGCGATTTGATGAAAGCCCATCTATATGCTTGACTTTGAGCTTGGAGATGGAAAAAAAAAAAGACTTTAGGAGTAAGATGTTGTTCCTAAATTTAGGGAACTGGCATTCCAGATAACTATTAGAATCAACCTGCTTGGCAAAGCTATCATACTAGTCATTATTAAAGAAAGAAAGACAGCCATTATTTGAATTTGTATAAGCCCAGTGAAAAAATTATTTGACTAAATTTTTCATTTTCAACCGGCTGCTTGGGCAATGGAAACAAATAACCCAAAACAATTAAAAACAATACAAGAGTTTTGTTTTGATTCATTATTTTACCATGGTCTAGACATGATCTGACTACTAATGAAGAAAAATAATGTTTGAGCAAACCAGACAAGTAGCAATGAAGATGGAGAAGAGTAGATGAGATTAAAATAAATTTTGGAAGAAGAGATGATGAAATTTGTTGATTGATAGAATAGAAGCAGAGGAAAACCAGATGTTTTTCAAATGAAGATGTTAAAGAGGTAGTTGAGGATATAAGTATTTGTCTTAAGAGAGAGCTAAGGTCCGTAAACGGATAGGTTATCAGGTTCTTGTTGAGGTACTTTTTGTCAATGAGATTGATGTCCATGCTAAACTTTAGGTATATTTGTTTGCTATGGTTAAGCACTATATCCAGGTTGACAGGTTGGTCAAGAGTATGAACTTTGCAATCAGTTTCTCAAACTGAGTATTGCTTCTTATTTTCTGCGTGATCTTGGACACTTACATCACTCTGAGTCTCAGCATCCTCATCTGACAATACAATATTATCCTGTTTGTAAGGTTTAAGGGAACTAATACATATAAGCATTTAGCATAGTGTCTTAGTACATTTTGCGTTGCCATAAGGGTATATCCGAGGCTGGGTAATTTATAAAAAGAGTTGTTTATTTAGCTCATGGTTCTGCAGCTTATACAAGAAGCATAGTACCAGTCTCTGCTCAGTTTCTGGTGAAGGCTTTTCATGCTGCATCTAAATGTAATGGAAAAGTTCAAAAGGAAAGCGGACACTGGCAAAGAGGGACCACACCCAAGAGGCATCCTGTCCTTATATCAATCCACTCTTGGGCAAACTAATCTGGTCCCCCAGAACCAATCCAGTCTTGTGACAGCAAGAACAAACTCACTACTGTTTGTTCTTGCTGTCACAAGGCTGGATTGGTGGCAAGACAAATGGCACCAAGCCATTTGTGAAGGATCTGCCTCTATGACCAAAACACCTCAATAGGACTTCCCCAACGCTCTCCACTGGGGATCAAATTCCAACATGAGCTTTGATGAGACAAACTATCCAAACCATAGCACCAGTATTAGGTATACAGTAACTACTCAATAATATAAGCCGTCAGCAGACAGAATGTAGGTCTTAAAAAGGATAATAAATACAAAGAAAACCATTTATAAATAGTAATCAAATTCAGTGAGGTTGTTTTACATTTAAAATGTCAGTAAAACTGTGAAATACTTTGAAATGGGCAAAAAATGATTACTGGGTGCCCTGTACCTTTTTGGGTTATCTCTACCTTGCCTTGTCTTTAAGCCATTTTGTGGCTATGTACATTGTAGAAAGATTAGCAATGCATATGATTCTCTTCCATAGAAATGCCAATGGATTGTGCCCAGTGGAGACGGTATTTTTTCAGCATTTCTCATTACTTTTACATGTGTATCTTTTGAATTCTTCGAAGGGTTGCAACATCTTACTGGTTCACTCATTAATTAAGAGTTAAATAAGATCTTGAACACGTGTTCATTTTAATGAGTTAAGATATTGAACACATTTGTATGAGAGTTATAACTTTGCCCTTTAAAATTATTCTTTAACAAAAGTAAAGAGTGATTTTATCTGTCACCTGTCAATTTGATGAAGAAAATTTCTAAAGAATATGAAGATAAGAAGGGAATCTACTAAACTATTTAATTAGAGAAAAGAATACATGTAAATGCTTTGATAAATATTATTAGACCTGGGTCATATTTCCAATATGGTACAAATTAGTTACATCTTGTTATGCCTTATCAATGCTTCTTAAATGTGTCTTATGAAACACTAAGATACTAAGAAATGTTTATAGATATTCTGAGAAAAAACAAAATACCAACCTCAAATTAACTTGGAAAAACCCTAGATTAATCTAAGTTAAATAGATGTTTTACTATAGAAATTCTCAGTCTTCACTAAGGTAAATGCATTATAAACATGAAACACACACACACACAGAATTTATACGGTTGTGGGATGTTTCCTTTTTCTGTTTTTTTATATCTATTGACATCAGCATTTCTCAAGATACATAAACAAACAGATTGGTTTAAAACCTGATTTAAAGAAAGGCTTGTGAAATATCCAGTAAAGAAGTGTTAGCCTAACAGCAGATAGCGGGGTGGGGTGGGATTGTTTCAACCTGTCATCTGGTTTCCTCAGACCTTTTTCACCCGTCTCAAGAGAGTCAGCTCTGCTCTCAGAGAGTCTCTGTTGGCGCAACAGCATGAGCAGTGAACTGGCCACCTGAACCTTTTTACCTACTGGGCCACCTGGGCCGAACTATGACTCTGAGCAGTGGCAAGGCACAAACATGGCCACAGACCTTTTAAAACATGCTGTTACAAGACATCCTGCTCTTAACATTTCAAACATATCATTTGTCCCTAAATCCAAATAACTCAGAGCTAAGTTGCAGCAGTTGTTTAATATTTAAAGCCTATTTAGTTCAGGTAATTTAGAGAGCAGTGTGATGACCAAAGAAAGGAAGTGGGAGAGTAGAATTTGATTTGGGGGTCTAGGTGCTAAAATGATTTCTCCTGGGAACCCCTAAAACATATTAAGATAAAAAAATTATATCTTGGAGGGAATCTTATAACTCCCCACACTGTACCACAGTTCTTCTGGAGAAAGTTTTATTTATTTATTTATTTAGATGGGATGTTGCTTTGTTTTCCCGGGCTGGAGTACAGTGGCCCAAACATGGCTCACTGCAGTCTTAAACTCCTGGGCTCAAGTGATCCACCGGCCTCAGCCTCTCCAGCCTCCCCAGTAGATGGTATGACAGGACACACCACCACACTGGCTAACTTTTAAATTTTTTCTTTGTATAGAGGCAAGGAGTCTCAGTATGTTCACCAGGCTGGTTTTGAACTCTTGGCCTCAAGAGACCCTGCCTCTTTGGCCTCCCAAAGTGTTGGGATTACAGGTGTGAGCTGCCCTGCCCAGCCTGAAAACTTTATTTAAACTACTAATTGGAAGAATTTAAGCTTCGATGACTTTTTTTTTTTAAAGGTTTCATTAGACTACTTAAGCACATACGTCATTATGACAGAATAAATAAAATAGGCATGACTTCCTCATTAATGCAATGTTCAAAATGAGATATCTGTAAGTTTAGCATTAATGGGGTGTTGTGGAACATTTACAAAAATGTAGGAGTTCTTTTCACTTAAAGCAACATCTCATCTGACTGAAGATTTAATAATATATGAAACAATAAAAATTGGAAAACAATGCAGTAGAGAACATAAACACACGAGAAGTTGTCAACTTTGTAAGAGTACATGTAAGAAAAGAACGTGTGTAGGCTGAAATAAAGAGAATGAGAATGGTGAGCTTTAAAATAGGAAAATGATGTAAGGTAGAGGGAAATCCCAGAGACATCATTCCAGGCAGACGAGTTAACAGGTATGTTTCTACAGCCAAGAGTTCATGCTGTGGATTACTAGATAATTACGACAGGTCGTTGCAAAATCAGATAAAAAAATTTCGAAAGGCTGGGCTCTGTGGCTCATGCCTGTAAATCTCAGCACTTTGAGAGGTCAAGGAGGCAGGATTGCTTGAGACCAGGAGTTCGAGGCTGGTCTGGGCAACATAGTGAGACCTCTGACTCTGAAAAAGAAATAAAAATAAAAATTACCCAGATAAGGTGACACAAACCTGTAGTCCCAGCTCCTCGGAGGCTGAGGTAGGAGGATTGCTTGAGACAGGAAGGTCGAAGATTCAGTGAGCTATGATTGCCATTGTACTCTAACCTGGGTGACGGAATGAGACCCTGTCTCAAAAAAATTTTTTCCTTTGAAAAATTTTGATATGATACGTCAACTTAAACAAAACACAAGATATAACCTTAGAAAGAGAGTGAAGGAGACTTTCTTATACAGGGCGACAGCCTGCAAGATGGCCATCCTGCAGCCAGGGAAGCACAGCCTCTGATGGAAGCCCAGGGATAGGTAATTGGAAGGAGGAGGGGTTGGGGTAGGAGCTTTATGCTGAAAGGGTTGGCCAAACATGCATATTCAACAGAATACAGGAGGATATTTGAATATTCATGAGGTGATTCTGACACTTGGCCCATGTTCACTTTGGGGTGGAGACTTAACAATTAAATTTATTACTATTAGACTCTATATGTGAAAATGACATTTCAGGACGTGAAGGCTTGATAGTGTGCAATCTCTGTAAACCAGCCAGAGCCACAGTCCATGGTCTTCTTATCAGGAGAAAGGTGCTGAAATCACTCTCTTGTCCAATCAAAACTGTAGTTATGGCTGGTGGAACAGACGCTGGGGGGTCGGTTAGTACCTAGTAGACTGCAAATTGTTTCAATATTGCTTATCTTGAGGCCAGTGCTTGTTTAGCTGGTAGAGAAAAAGAAAAATCATGTACCAGTTAGAGCATAGTTGATTCTTTAAGTGCAGAGGTGTGTGACCTAACTCGTGCCTGGCACAGCCTTAGGTCCTGTTCATAATTTGGTCGCTTATTGCCACCAAGAGTCTCATTTGTCAATCTTATGATCTCAATTTTATCATTTATGTTGGTCACTAGTTATGTTCAAACTGCAAAGGGAGAGGGTATAACAAAGCATGTCTAACGTCCCATTCTACCATAGGTGAAAATTCAGTTCTGAGGGTTTTTTTGGTTGTTGCTGGGGGTGTCCCTTTGGCTAAGGAGGAACCTGTTTGGTTGGTGAGGGAACTTAAGAGTTTAAGTTTACAATATTTATATATTATTCTATTAAGTCACTAAACATTAGGGATCTTCTGATAAATTCTACCAGCTTTGAAAGCAATAACATTAGTTACTTTTATATATTTTTGATGTACGTTAAACTTTCACTAATTCAGGTAAATTAAGTAAGCAATGAATCTGTACTAATTAAATTTATAGATTGTAAAACATTTATTTAAAAAAGCAGTTTTATTTCTCTTCTGTATTTATGGTAACAATAATTACACAAAATACATGTGGTCTTATTAGGCTTCATGAGAGAATCATTTCATTTTGAATAATGGTTTAGAATTAGAATGTTTTCCCTAAATAATAGTTTCCTAAGGAAAAAATGCTTTAAGTGATGAGTTCTCTTTAAGTGTGCTTTAAATTATCTTGTTTACATCTTGTTTTTATGGTTAATTGGCTAGGCAAATCTTTTTCTTATTATGTGGTGTTTAAAGTGGATTTCATCTTAGCTGTCCTGGCAGTTTTTGGTTTGTCCCTCTACAGATATCTTCTACAGTGCGACATATTGATCTATGCATGGCCCTCTATAGCCTGCATCACAGGTCCCCTTGTTGTCTGGCTGCTGATGTGATTGAGCCAATGGTAAGGTAGCAACTGAAGCTCTGAAAGGTAAGAGCAGGGTAAGTTCAGGCAGGGGCCTTATTCCCTGGCTTTTTCCCTGCCACGAAGTAGCTGTGTCCGTGTATTGAAGGCTACACAATTTCTCTTGGGATGCTCTTACATTTTCTTTCTGGGTTCCAGGAACCACGTGCTCCCTTTTGTCTTCAGATCTTGGGAATCATCGTTTGCTGCTATTGCTAGTCCAGGTTCTGCAGTATTTCTTGTTGGCTGTTCTTAATGCTAACTAGTCTAACTATACTACTATAAAACCCCTTTTAAAAATGAAGCAATTGTCCTATATGTGGGCATCATCTGTTTTCTGCTGAGACTCTGATAGATAAAATATCTTTCATTCAAATAGATTTAAAAAAACAGTAAATGGAGTCTGCAACAAAATGTTTTGCTGAATATGTGAATATATTTCACTTTTAGTATTTGGTGAACAATTAACTCATCTGTTTACTTGGTTGTTAAGAAGCAGTTAAATGCCTATGATGTCAGGCATCAATAGGATAGGGATATAACAAGTTCAAATTTTCATAATATTTAATTTAATACTATATTAGTAATAATAAATATTAATATTAATGTATTAATCATGTTAATATTAATAACACATGGGTTTTACATATTCTCAGACTCTTAGATGTATTATTTAAGACAGATACCAATGAATACTTTAGAAGTTTTTATCACCAATAGGCACATATGGAACATTTACTATATGCAAAATAATGGGGTTATAGTTCCTAAAAGCATCATTTCATACCTTTTCATGTGTGAAAGAAAGATATATTAAACTTCTGGTTCACAGCTTTAGATTATTTTAGGCTTATGATAAATCATAAAGTATGGGATTCACAACCTATGTAGTAGAATGGTGAAACTTGTGTAAGGAAACACTTAGGCATTTAGTATAGAATAGTGTATAAAAGGAGATAAAGGCAAAGATAAAAATAGTAAAAAAGAACTATCAATTTATAGATTGCTCAGGGTCTTAACTTTCCATAATTCAAGCATTTGAGAGGTGTCTGGGTCCCTTGTAAGAGTAAACTTACCTCTTTCAGGGCATTGTAATAGCATGTTAATTGTACTGAACTAAATTGCAGGAACTGTGTGGATATATATTAAACTCTTGACTTAATCATCATAATATTTCTTCTAATTGAAAATAACAAATACACTTGAAGACTCTTGTTTGATTTTTTTATTGCAGGAATATGCAAACTAAAAATCAGGTTTTAGAAACATCTACTCCAGATAGACATTTTTATCTATGTTTTATTTTGAAAATTTTTGACAAACAGGAGATAAAAATGGAGATTAAAGCAAATATTTATTTTTAAAAAATTCCAGTAGATTTAACATCAGTGCAACTCAGTCCTATCTTCCATGTAAACAACATGAATCGTTGGCTTCATGGACATTGGTCACACTGACTATAGTAGCTGAGTAGTTAGTAACTTTAATTACCTCAGACGTTCAGTTTCCCAATTATTTTGTTTCTAAGAATTAATGCTACTTTAGGATAATACAAATGTTACACGGAAAATCACAGATTTTGCAAATATTTATTAATGACAGTATGATTTTTGTTTCCCTTCATGTAACCTCAGAATTGGAAGACATGATACCATTGAAATTTGAGAGTTGATGAATACTCAGACCTTAATTACAAACATAGTCTAGATCTTAAGACTATTTATTTTCTTTAGAAGATCTTACAGAGGGAAGAGGAAAGGATATCTCAATCTCAGATCGAGCCTGTCAATTTTTCCTCAGATTGATTGATAAAAAGTGGCTTGGCAAGTGATCGGTACATGAGCGCTATCCAGTCTTAACATCTGTTCACTGTTGAACTAAATACATGCCACAGTTCTCCAAGAACTCTAACCATGAAAGGTAACAAGCTTCATTCTTTATACATAGATTTAGTATTAAAAACATCATAATAAGAGCAGCAGCAGGAAGCAAATACAATTAGCAAAGGAAGCATGAGTAAAACATTTAAACCCTTACTTTTTATGCATTAGCTCAATGATTCATTTTGAATTTAGCTTTCCAATTCATCTATCTCCAGGTGTCCTCTATTTCGTATCTAGATCTAATTTTTTCATAGAATGATGTGTCATTGGAACATCTGAGAAAATAAAATTTCACCCTCCCAAGTTGCAGCTTCAAGGAGCGTGTTGCGGTGTTATTTTTATACAGAAAATTCTTTTACCTCCAAGAGCAGTTTGCAGGTTTTTAACGTATTATTATATTTTTGGTCTTACATAAAACCTATCATTTGAGAGGTTTGCAGTGTGCTGCTACATTAATTCCCATAATAGTATTTTGGAATCACGATCAGTATTGTCATTTAATGGAAAGAACACAATGCATTAATGTGTTCTTGAGAATCAACGCTCAGTAAATGACCAAATTCTGTGGGGGCTGATGATCAGTTATTTATTGCAAGACTTTGTCCTCCCAATCTGTTATTCTACCACCTAGAACATGGTGATTTTTCTTAGATGGGTCAGATAACAATAAAGTTAAACAGTAATATCAAAGATACAACCTACTCTGGAACACATTAAAACAAAGAAAATTAATTTTCTCTGAACTACTAATAATATCAGGTTATTGTTTCTGGACTTTCAAAGGAATATGGAAAGCTTCTCAAACACACATTCTGAATCTCCAAAATTTAATTTATGTATAGATTGTGGAATGATAAATTTTTAAGAATTCTAATTGTTGCTTTGCATTTTATTTTATTAATACTATCCTTTCAGCTTCCTCACCTTCCGTTTTATTGAGTTTCTTTTTTTTTGTAAGGGTGATATGGTTTGCATATGTGTTCCCGCCCAAATCCCATATCAAATCATAATCCCCAGTGTTGGTGGAGGAGCCTGGTGGGAGGTGATGACATCATGGGGGCAGATCATCCCCTTGCAGTTCTTGTGATAGTGAATTAATTCTCATGAGATCTGGTTAAAAGTGTGTAGCACCTCCCCTTTCACTCTTTTTCTCCTGCTCCTACCATGTAAGACATGCCTCCCCTTCACCTTCCTCCATGATTGGAAGTTTCTTGAAGTCTCCCTAGCCATGCCTCTTGTATAGCCTGTAGAACCGTGAGCCAATTAAGTCTCTTTTCTTCATAAATTACCCAGTCTCAGGTAGTTCTTTATAGTAATTCGAGAACAGACTGATATATAGGGTCTCACTCTGTCTCCAGGCTGAAGTACAATGGTGGGACCTTGGCTCACTGCAACCTCGACTTCTCAGGCTCAAGCAATATTCTCACCTCAGCCTTCCGAGTAGGGGGGACTACAGGTGCACACCACTACCCCTGGCTAATTTTTGTAGAGACAGGGTTTTGCCAGGTTTCCCAAGCTGGTCTCAAACTCCTCGGCTCAAGCAATCCACCCTCCTTGGCCTCCCAGGTGCCGGGATTACAGGCATGAGATATTGCACCCAGTCTTACTGAGATTTTTTTGAGACAATATTGTCTGTCTCTTGCTTTCCTATTCTTTTTTTTTAAATTTTACTTTAAGTTCCAGGATGCATGTGCAGAACGTTCAGGTTTGTTACATAGGTATACATGTGCCATTGTGGTTTGCTGCGCCTATTGACCCGTCATCTAGCTTCCCTCTTCTCCCTCTCCACCCTGCAACAGGTCCTGGTGCGTGTTGTTCCCCTCCTTGTGTCCATGTGTTCTCATTATTCAGCTTCCACTTGTGAGTGAGAACATGCGATATATGGTTTTATGTTCCTGTGTTAGTTTGCCGAGAATGATGACTTCCAGCTTCATCCATGTCCCTACAAAGGACATGATCTTATTCCTTTTTATGGCTGTGTAGTATTACATGGTATATATGTACACATTTTCTTCATCCATTCTTTCACTGATGGACATTTGGGTTGGTTCTATGTCTTTACTGTTGTAAATAGTGCTGCAATAAACATACATGTGGATGTGTATTTTTTCTTTTTTTGAGGTGGAGTTTTGCTTTTGTTGCCCAGGCTTGAGTGCAATGGTGCAATCTCGGCTCACTGCAACCTCCACCTCCCTGGTTCAAGCGATTCTCCTACCTCAGCTAAGTAGCTAGGATTACAGGCATGTGCCATCATGCCTGGCTAATTTTGTATTTTTCGTAGTAGAATTATTTCTATTCTGTTGAGTATATACCCTGTTATAGGATTGCTGGGTCAAATGGTATTTCTAGTTCTAGATCCTTGAGGAATTGCCACACTGTTCCCTTCCTTACACCTACACAAAAATTAACTCAAGATGGATTAAAGACTTAAATGTAAAAACCCAAACCATAAAAATCCTGGAAGAAAACCTAGGCAGTACCATTTAGGACATAGGCGTGGACAAAGACTTCATGACGAAAATGCCAAAAGCAATTGCAACGAAAGCCAAAATTGACAAATGGGTTCTAATTAAACTAAATAGCTTCTGCCCAGCAAAAGAAAACATCATCAGAGTGAACAGGTAACCTACAGAAGGGGAGAAAATTTTTGCAATCTACCCATCTGACAAGGGCCTAATTTCAGAATCTACAAGGAACTTAAACACATTTACAAGAAAGAAACAACCCCATCAAAAAGTGGGCGAGGGATATAAAGACATTTCTCAAAAGAAGACATTTATGTAGCCAATAAACACGTAAAAAAAGCTCAACATCACTGATCATTAGAGAAATGAAAATCAAAACCATAATGAGATATCATCTCATGCCAGTCCAGAATGGCGATTATTAAAAAGTCAACAAACAATAGATGCTGGTGGGGCTGTGGAGGAATAGAAATGCTTTTATACTGTTGGAGGGAATGTAAATTAGCTTTTCTACTCCTAAGCTTTTTCTGAGTTGTGGGAGTCTTCACATCTTCACTACGTAATGAATCTTGTCAAAACTGGTATCATGATAACTAAAAAAAAAATCTCTGTAAAATCTTCCTCTTGTTCTTGAAGTGACAAGTGGCACAAGGAATGCCAGTGTGCCAGAGTGCATTAGTGGCTTCCATTTATTTTTTATTGTTTTTCAGGCTATTTACAGATCTCAATGTCACTCAGTATCTCCTGTTAGAGACAGCACAAATGAGGAGATTATTAGAACCTCTTATAGAAATATAATGGTCTTTCCTTTTTCACAAAATTGCAAGATAGATCTACTCTGTATCAATTATGCTCCTTCTACCTACTAATTTTTGAAAAGAAAAAAGATACTTCAGAAATTTGTCAAAAGTCATGAAGATAGAATACAGTTTTAAGCATTGTTGTTTTCTTTATGAACATGTTTTGAAAATAAATGACTGTTTTCTTCATAAGAAAAGATTATCTGTTGTACCGTTAAAAATATTGCCACACATATTACTTATAATAGTGTGTTGCAGATAATGTTAGGAGCTATTGTATTAGATTGTTTATTTGTTAACTATAAAGCAGGAAGAAAAGGGAAGCAAACAGTTTGTACCAACCCAGCCAAGGTGACAGATCATATACTTGAACATTTCCACTTCTAATAGAGAAATTTTTTTTATATTTAAATTTTGGTGTTGCCCTTTCCCATTTTAGTCAAACAAATACTTTCATGAATGCTATAAAGAAAATTAACAATAAACACATTTGAATACAGATTTTCAGCCTGTAATTTTATTTTTAATCAATTGTAAGGAAACCAATATTCATATCAAGCATCTATTTATCAGTTTTCATATTATAGATATTGTGTTCTTAAAACAATACTCTAATTTATTTGACTATGTTCTACTGTTACGTGATAGGTATTGATATTCCCATTTTGCAGATGAGACAGTTGCTCAAAGTC
Source organism: Sapajus apella (assembly GCF_009761245.1). Lineage (NCBI taxonomy): Eukaryota > Metazoa > Chordata > Mammalia > Primates > Cebidae > Sapajus > Sapajus apella. The sequence goes on along the minus strand of NW_022436969.1, from coordinate 3,411,352 downwards.
ACGTGGAGGTTTAACAACTTGCCCGAGATACCGAAGTAAGTAATGGAGAGTGATAAAAAATCTGGCCTGCCCAAATCTAAAAGCTATGTTTTCTCCACTGTTCAGGCAAGCAGAAATAGTGTTTTTAATACCAGTTTTCATGCTTATTTCAGAACCATGTCTGTAGAAGACAATGTTTCTTTTCCAGTATGGCCACATATTTTCTCATGTACAGCAAAGTAGTATGTCAGGTAACAAAAGAGTAAATTAAAAAGTGAAATTGGAAATTATAGATATTATGAATTTTCAGTTGAAAACTATAAAGTGATTTTAGTCCATCAACCATTAATAAGATAAAACCATACCAAAGACATTAAGGACAACAATGAATTTAAACTGAAAACGATTTAATCTGAAATACTTAAATATCTGACTCAAATATTCAGTTTTTCAACATGTCTAGTGCTCTCCTTGACTTATCCTATGAAGCATGTATTTTATATGTTGTCATAACTATGAGGGAATGGTCTAAAAATATGTGCAATGGGATGAGTAATGGGAGATGATGGGACAGGAATGGTGGGAGAGAAGATTCCTTTTTTAGATATTTTTTGCCCATGTCATTTTTCATTTTTGTAGCATTGTTTTAGTATAACATCATCTACATATCTCATTTCTTCTAAAACGAATTCTTCTAAAATATGTTTAGAAATAGGAATTTACCCTGCATCTTAAGCTATTGTTTTACTAAAATGGAAAATAAAGACGCATATTTAACAGTATAACTTGACTTTGGATTTAACAAAGGCCTAGTATTGAAGAAAGCATTTCAACCACAGTATTGAAGAAGGCATTTAAACCACAGCAAATACTTAAAAAGTGATTGAATTTTAAAAGGAGATTGCTAAGATTTAAAAGGAAAATGTGTTCTCTAAAAATATTATTATCCCATCTGGGTTTGTAAAGAGTAAGGTGATTTAATTTTAGACTGTATCTTTAGAGAATAAGTAATAAGTCATCAATTTCTTCTTTTAGAAAGCTTACTTTTTCTGTATACCACATTTGTTTCCACTTTTAAAATTTATTCTACTGGCACGTCCTCCTCCTCTTCCTCCTCATCAAACATTTATTGATCATTAATTTTTTGTTGCAAGGGAATATGAAGAAGACTCAGTTCTTAACTTGTGATTTAAAATCTGGTTTAAGGGACATAGCATTTATAATCAAAGTAAATGACATTCAAAGTGGTGTGTCCTAAGAGCTCTGCCATAGATGGCAAGTATGTGACCTCAGGCTGGCCCTTCTCTCTCCATAGTGTTCATGGTAGACATTGATATTCCATAGCTGTTTTCCTGCTGTGTCTGGACATGGGAAAAAGTGAATCTTCCCTGGCCTTGAATTCTGAGTTGACTTTACCTGTGAATCAGCATTTGTATTCAATATGAAACCTATTTAGTATTCCTGTGCTGTTGGAGTGGTAGAGTGATATAGTAATCCAATACAGAAATGTCTACTAGAGAAGTAAGTTTTGAGATGTCCTTAAAAGAGTGATAAAACATAAATTAATAGAATAAGGGGATAGGAAATCTAGATTATGGAACAAGTACAAAGAAAGAACACATGGGCCCTCAGTTGCAGTATGCCATAGACTACTCAGTAAACAAGATAGATCGGCTGCATTACAAAGGGCTGCAAAACCAGAGAGGATACCTAGCTAAGGAGATGGAATTTCATCTTATTCCGATACAGTCTTTTTAGTGAGAATTCTGTGCCAAAACTATAGACTTGGGAATCACTACTACAAAATAATAATCAGCAGGAATAGATTACATCATATGAGGATATGTGTAGAGTAAGGGAAGCAATTCAGCTTCTGAGGAACAGGAGAGGATGTAGTAATGGAGACCTAGGGGCAATAACATGGAGAATAGATGGTCACAAAGTCTAGTAAGGGCTTTTAGAAGAAGGACATGGTACATAGTGCCAAGTAATGCTCAGAAGCTCCTGAAGGTGAGGACTGTGAAGAGCTGTTTAATTTCACAGCAAAGTGAGCAGTACAATTTTGGTGGAAAAAAGTGCAGAGTAATTTTGATGGAATAATGGTGATGGAGATGGGAGTAAAGAATAGAAGGTGGTGAAAAGAGGAAGGGTAGGCAATTCTGGTGAGAGAGAGATATAGAATGGTGGCTAGGAAACAAGGGCTTTATTTGTTTGCTTGCTTGTGTATTATGAGAGAAGACTTGGCATATATACATGGTAATGAAAAGGAGTCAGTGGGGAGGAGAACTGTGATATGGAGTAATGAATAATTGATAGGATGATATTCCAGAGCAGATAGAAGGCAACGGGATCCCAGCACAAAGGCAAATATATAAATAGGCATGGGAAAGGTAAAAGATATGGAAGCTTACGAACTCTTACTAACGTGTAGATTACATAAAGCTTTGTAAACCCCAAATTTAGATCTTTCCCATATATCTCTTTTTTGGGGTGTAGGCCTGTATGTCCAACTGTCTCGGGAGATTTATACTTGGTTGTCATTTCAATATGTAAAACATTCTGTTCCTGGTCTTATTCTCTTGCTACAAACCAACTCCTTTTCCGTAACTTAAGAAATTGCATTATATTTGAATTCCATAAATCTGCAATATATTTGAATCCTCCACCTTTTACATTAAAACCACATTTAATCAGTCACTAGGTTCTGCTGTTTCTAGCTCCTAAATATACTCTATTTTTCTCTCGATTCATTCTTAGTAACCTCATTCTAACATCATCTTTTTCCTTGATTACTATCACAACAATGATGACCTTTCTGCTCCCAGTTTTATCAAAATATCCTCTTGTCCAATCCATTCTCTGGTTCTAGGGTCCCTTCGCAGGAAATGGGCATCCCATCAGCAGGGAATATGGACACAAAGTGGCACGTGGAAAACACATTAAACACAACTAAACTTTGAAGTTTCATTGTATTTTTAAGAAAGGTGATGTTTCCCCTCTGCTCCTAACACAGACTGCAAAGTCATTCACTATTTTACCCATGTTGACTTTTCTTTTTTTAAATTTTTTAAATTATTATACTTTAAGTTCTGGGGTACATGTGCAGAACATGTAGGTTTGTTACATAAGTATACACATGCCATGGTAGTTTGCTGCACCCATCATCTACATTAGGTATTTTCTCCTAGTGCTATCCCTCCCCTAGCCCTCCACCCCTTGACAGGTCCTGGTGTGTGATGTTCCCCTCCCTGTGTCAACCTGTTCTCATTGTTTAACTCCGACTTGTGAGTCAGAACATGTGGTGTTCGGTTTTCCGTTCTTGTGTTAGTTTGTTGAGAATGATGTCCCTGCAAAGAACATGAACTCACTATTTTTTATGGCCACTTAGTATTCCATGGTGTGTATGTGCCACATTTTCTTTAGCCAGTCTATCATTGATGGGCATTTGGGTTGGTTCCAAGTCTTTGCTATTGTAAATAGTGCTGCAATAAACAAAAGTGTGCATGTGTCTTTATAGTAGAATGATTTGTAATCCTTTGGGTATATATCAAGTAATGGGATTGCTGGGTCAAATGAAATTTCTCTTTCTAGATCCTTGAGGAATCACCACACTGTCTTCCACAATGGTTGAACTAATTTATATTCCCACCAACAGTGTAAAAGAGTTCCTATTTTTTATCTTTTAAATCTCCAGTGACCCTCTAGGGTGCCTGTTTTACTCCATTCATCTGGTCAACCATCCTTTGTTCTTTACAACTCTTCATCTTGAACATCACTTGCTTTAGTAGGCTCTCTCTACATACAATAGTCTGCTTTAGGTGGCTCTTTTGGGACTTCCCACGGTATGTTAACCTTCTCTTATCAGGCTTATTACTTTTGTTTTCCCAGTGAGCTCTGGAAGTGTATTGGCCTCATCCATTATAATAGCCACAGTGCTGCCTAGTATATATTTATTAAGGAAATATGTATTTAATTAAGTTGAATCTGTCAATAATATGCAGGACAAATTAAAGGAAGAATGGGAAAGAACCTAGACATAGGGTTATCCAGGAACCATAATTGTTTCATATCTTTCTCTATAACTTCTTATGTAAATCTAATCAGAAATATGCCCAGAAAGAAGTAAATTTTATTAAGTAACATCAAGTTGCTGATGTTATTATTTACCAGATTTTATTCTCCACCCCCTGTCAACCCCTGCTGCTTCCCTGTTTTGGGTTTTTAAATTCTAACTGCAATGATCACGTACAGGCTATCCAGTTGCAAAATAAAACAAGGAGGGGCTTTAAGATGGCTGGTTAGATGCATTTAGTACTTGCCTCTTCCACAAAGAAGAACTAAAATGGCAAGTAAATAATAATACTTTGAACAGATCGTCTAAAAGAGAACACTAGATTTCTATACAGAAGTGACAGGAAACACCACAAGCAAGTAAGGAGAGGGAACTGAGTCAGGTTGTCTGCTGGGATTGCTTGGGAGCTTAGAGAGGCTTCCTAATGCAGGAAAACCATATAAATAAAATATCTCTAGGAGTCTACTTTTCCACCATGAACTGCTGCATTCCTAGCCGTGGGAGAGCCCCTTGGTCATCACAGATCCTGAGACTAACATAGGAAGCTGCCTAGAGACTACACAATAATATTTGTCCAGAGTGGAAGCTCATGCTGAGTCCCACACACTGCCAAGCCCTAAGGAGTTATAACACAGTGCCATTTTGGAAGTCCAGTCTCCAGCAGACTCATTCCTGCTCTGGGGTCTAACAGTCACTGCATCTTATATTCCTGGAGCCTCATCCATATTCCTTGTCCAGAGAATATGCTACTGAGGGCAGGATAGGAGCCACTGGCAGTGAGTCCACTCCCTCTAGCAAAGGGGCGGCTTCACATTTTCCTGCATCCTGAGGACAAATTCCACCGTCTGAAGCTGCTACCACTGTGGGCTTCTGTGGTGCTGAAGCTCTAGTGAAGCACGTCCTTCCTCACCCCTGCCAGCAGCCTGTCTATGGCTGCTCCCATTGAAAACAACCTCACGTAGTTGCAGGGCCACAACACAACGGGTATTGCCTCCACCTGAGCATTCCACAGGTGGCCTGGGAATCACTCCACCCCTGCTTACCACAGCCAGTGGCTGCATGCACCTTTTGGGGGCCTGAGGACAAATCTGCCCAGCCCAGCTCTGCCTACACCCGGTACTTGAACACCCCATCGACAACTTTTGGCACCTATGTATTCCTCCTGGGGTCTGAAGTTGGGCCCATCCAACCTGTCCTTACTGCCACAGCTAACACTCACCTGCACACACCATGAGTGGATCTCAGGACTAACCCACTTGGCCTGTTGCAGCCACTGCCAACATCAATGTGGACCACTTGGATCCCCAAGAGTTGTCCTACCACTTCTACTGCTATTGCCCAATGTGCTATCTGTTGCCCAGAGCCTACTTACCTGCCCATCTACCCAATCCATTGCTGCCATTCCCTAAGCCAGCCACCTGGATGCCCAAGAATTGGTCTGCCAGGACTTGCTGACTCAAGAGTTGACAACCATAGACATTTTATAATATAGTAAATCTCAGCATATTTATATATAATTGTTATACAGTAGATTTCTAATATAAATTTCAAATTCCCTCTCATATATCACCTGGACAGGTATGGCTAAAAGAAGAGTGTTTGAGACTGCTCCATTGCACTCCAGCCTGGGCAACAAAAGCGAAACTCCATCTCAAAATAAATAAATTAAATTAAATTAAATATGCCCATGGGAGCTCCTTTGCCCTTTCCACCATATGAGGATGTAACTGAAGGTGCCATCTATGAATCAGAAAGTAGGTTCTTAACAGACACTGAATCTGCTGGAACCTTCTTTAAAACATTTGTAATTTCATTTTCATTTTTAGAGATGGGGTGTCACTTTGTCTTGCTTTGTCACCCTGGCTGGAATGAAGTGACGTTTTCATAGGTCACTGCAGCCTCAAACTCCTGGGCTCAAGCAATCTTCCTGCCTCAGCCTCCTGAGTAGCTGGGACTACAAGCGTTGGCCACCATTCTCTGCTATCTGCTGGGAGCTTGATCTTGGACTTCCCAGACATCAAAACTGTGATAAGTAAATTTCATAGCGCGGTCTCGGCTCACCACAATCTCTGCCTCCCGGGTTCAAGTGATTCTCTTGCCTCGGCCTCCAGGGTGGCTGGGATTGCAGGCATGCACCACCATATGTGGCTAATTTTTTTGTATTTTTGGTGGGGACTGGATTTCTTCATGTTGGTCAGGCTGATCTCGAACTCCTAACCTCTGGTGATCTGCCCGCCTGGGCCTCCCAGGGTGCTGGAATTGCATGTGTGAGCCACGGCACCCGGACCCCCTTGGCATAATTTATAAGATCTCTAATTTGATATATGAGGATTTAACTTGGGGTTTAGGATTTCAACATATGAATTCTGAGGGATGATAAACATTTAGACCATCATTGGGATTGTTACAGATAAGAAGAGATTAATGAGACATAATTACCACATTCTTGATTGGTTTGTGAATCTAGAAAAAGAAAAGCTATAAGGATAATTGGAGAAATTTGAATATGGGCTATATATTAGTTAATACTATTATGTCAATTACATTTCTTAAGTAGAATAATGCTATTGTGGTTATATAAGAGAATTCCCTCTTCTTGGGAGATACAGGATGAATATTTAGGTGTGGAACTTACTTTTAATTGATTGAAAAATATAAAAAGAGAAATAAAGCATACATGGCAAAATATTAACAAGTGACTAGATGAAAGTCTTATGTAAGTTCATTGTTTAGTTTTCTCAAATTTTAGATAAGCTTCACATTTTTAAAAATAAAAACGAGAGAAAAACAAAACAAACAACGAACAAACAAAGAATGTTTGCTCAATACTTGTACTTCTTCCAGCAAATTCTGCCTATCCTCTCTTCCATCACTTAATGTACATTTTCCACAAAGGTCTGTGGTAGGATCTCCATTTTTTTGATTTAGGGCCATTTTCAGAATTTACAGAAAAATTTGAATCTTCGCTTACGTGAGTTCACTAAGCTCACTTTAAATACTGAGTTTTAATCAATGGGGGCTTTTAAGGAAGGATCATCTCTCAATTATGCTCTGTAAAACGCCAGCCCTAATTACTTACCTTTAAATGGTTTATTTTTCTGCTGATGTGAGTTTCTAGCTCTTTGGGTTTTGCTTCTGGGCCCCTGATTGCTCAGAGGGAAAAGGGTATTATCTTACAAATGGTTTTGCAGGAAGATTAATATTCTGAGAGGAGTCTGAGCTGGAAACAGTTTCCTCCTGGTCAGAAATAAGGACGTCTTACTGTATCCTGTTTAACTCTCTTAACTATTCCCTTTCTCTTCTCATTCTCTGCTTAGTAGGCTGTAAATATCACTGCTTAATTTCTGCAGTGTGGTGTCAATTGTATGAGAACAATCCTTTCTTGATGACCTTCATTTTTTAATAACCCCATGTGGACATATGAAAATGATAATGCATAAATAGGGACAACCTGTTTTTGAAAATAAATTGACTTCAGTTTGTTGGAAGAAAGAAAACAAAGTATATTAAAGATGTGACAAATGTCTCTGCATAATATTTATGAAATCTTTAATAAGGGCCATAATGCACTAAGAGACTTCCAGTCTCTTACTTCCCCTGCCAATCTTCTTGTCTTTTCCATAGCTCTACATCTTAGGGAACGTGATGTGATTAACAGAATTAACCTTTTTTGATGACTGTGTAATCAAAGATTATGTATAAGTTATATATATTAGTTGTCTCATTTTTAAGGTTTGCAAAAATTCTATCACTTTTAGTCTTCATTTACAGGTAGGAAAAAAAGAGGATCTGAGAGGTTAAATAATGCTCTTCAACAGTATATCGTGTTTATTAAAGGTCTATTATCCTAGCATGGTCAGTGACACAAGAAGAATTCCTGCCTTCCTAGAGAAAATAAGTGTTTTTTTTAATGCAATGCATAAAAAAGTTCAAATGTCAGTAAAAAATGAAAAAATAAAAAAAAACAAAGCAAAATACTTGGAGATATATATTAGGATAGTTGCGTGAGTATGAAGGTGAGAGAAGTTGTGGTTACAGAGTGGAATCCCTGAATTTAATGTTTCAGAGCTGGGTGGCGATTTGTGATGATCAGTTACCTCCAGGATATGTCAATGAGAGGGGTGCCTAAGGCTTTGGTGTCAGAAAATAAGAGAGCGAGATTTGAATACACATTTATCTTATTCCAAGCCTGTACTCTTTTACTACATCGGATTACATTTATATATTAAATGACATATATGTAAGAGAGGAGTTTAACATCATAGATGACAAAATACAGGTTTTCTGGCATCCACTTTCATACAAACTTGGTAACAAAACGGCCAAAACTGTGAAGTATTAAATATTGATCTTGTGTCTTATTCTTTTTTTGGGGATCTCCTCACTTTGTTTTCCTCCCTTGTTTTTCTTTACCAGCTCATTGTCCAAGTGCTCACAGTTCCAGGCCTGATCTATATAAAAATAAGAAATTGAAGTTATTTACTCACTAGCATATTCAAGTTCCCCAAATTGCATTATCTCATGATTTGGAGAGATATATTCCAATATAGCCAAGAAACTATGCTAGTGGTACAACCAGATAACATTTTTGATGTAACCCAAAGACAATAATTTCAAAAGTCCTGATAAAGGAGAAAGCAGACTGGGCTACAGATTGAAAAAAAAGATGAGTGTTGTTATACACAAATCTTAAATTCTAATGTTTAGAAAGACACTTAATTTTCTCCTGCTTAAACCAGAAGCTTGGGTTAACAGAGAAGTCCAGAGTGTTGGGGGCAATGCTTAAGAAATTAATTTAGGCACTGAGATAGTACCAAGATAATTTATCTTTGCATCTTCTTATTCTATACTCTGTACGTATATTTGAAGTGTTGCTTCATTTTGAACGTGGACATAGGGAAGCTAGAAGAGCTTAGATTCAGGATCCAGAGTTTGTTCGATTACTTGTTAAAATTTGACTTGGATTAGTAATTATGAATCAATCTTAATAATTGGTTCTGTATCCCATCTCAATAGGGGCTCATGTAGTCCATTTTCTAGTGGGTAGGAAGCTATATTTTTACAAACGCCATCACAATTAACACCTATTCGGAAGGCCCCAGTGGAGCAGTGATGATTAAATCAGTCAAATCTCCACTCAGTTTTTATATCAGTCATCAACTCATTGTTGGGAAAGCTTGGTTGATTATTACTTAATAGTATTTTTAAGGTATAGAGAAGATTTGAATTTTTATCATGGCCATTTGACACTTTCACATTATATTTTCATTAAAAGTCATACTGATGACAAAGATGTGTATTTTAATAAATCATAATTTCATGGCTGTCATTACTAGGTACATTGTATATCAATTTTCTTCCCTTTATCATGGTTTGTAACCAAGAACAAATTTACTCTGCCATGATGGAAGGGGTTTATAATCATTTCAACATTTCCAGCAAAATACTTACAGGTATTACTAAAAATATGCTTATGAGGTCAAATAACTCTGGGAAATGCTGTTTTTAGAAAGATTTCTCAACTCAAAAACTTTTCAAAGCCAATAATATGCTAATAGAAGTTTTGAGTCTCTAAAAGGGAACCATAGGATGCTGAGTTTCCCAAACTGTTTCACTGCAGAAAATTTTTTAATATTTATTTTTAAGTTCTGGGGTACATTTTCAGGATGTGCAGGTTTGTTACATACGTAAATGTGCGCCATGATGGTTTGCTGCATCTATCAAGCCATCACGTAGGTATTAAGCCCCACAAGCATTAACTATTTTTCCTACTGCTCTTCCTCCCCCAACCCCAACTCAATAAGCCCCAGTGTGTGTTGTTCCCCTCTCTGTGTCCGCATGTTCTCATTGTTCAGCTCCCACTTATAAGTGAAAATGTGGTATTTGGTTTTCTGTTCTTACGTTAGTTTGCTGAAGATAATGGCTTCCAGCTCCATTCATGTCCCTGCAAAGGACACAATCTCATTTATTTTTATGGCTGCATAGTATTCCATGGTGTATTTGTACTACATATTCTTTATCCAGTCTATCATTGATAGGCATGTGGGTTGATTCCATATCTTTGCTATTGTGAATAGTGGTGCAATGAACATATGCATGCATGTATCTTTATAATAGAATTATTTATATTCGTTTGGGTATATACCCAGTAAAGAGATTGCTGGGTCAAATGTTATTACTGGGTCAAATGTTATTACTGGTTCTATATTTTGAGAAATTGCCTTGTTGTCTTCCATAATGGCTGAACTAATTTACATTCCCACCAGTGTAAAAGCATGCCTATTTCTCTGCAATGTCACCAGCAACTGTTGTTTCTTGACTTTTTAATAATCACCATTCTGATTGGCACGAGATGATATCTCATTGTGGTTTTGATTTGCATTCTCTAATGATCAGTGGTGTTGAGCTTTTCCCATGTTTGTTAGCGGCATTAATGTCTTCTTTTAAGAAGTGTCCATGTTCTTTGCCCACTTTTTAATGTTTTTTTTTTATTCTTGTAAATTTGTTTAAGTTCCTCATAGATTTTGAATATTAGAACTTTGTCAGATGGATAGATTGCAAAAATCTTCTCCCACTCTGTACGCTGCCTGTTTGCTCTGACGATAGTTCCTTTTGCTGTGCAGAAGCTCTTTAGTTTAATTATATCCTATTTGTCAATGTTTTAAAGAACATCTTATCGGACAACCAAAATAAATGATAAACTTTGGAGGCTGCTGAATTAACAACCACCTAATTGACTTCCAGTTACTTCAATACTTTGTGCTTACCCATATCCTGCCAGAGTGCTGGGATGGACCCTCCATGCCTTCATAGCTTGGAAAATATTTTAAAAAGAACTTTATTCTCCAAGTTGTTTACTTTCTCTGAAGGTATCTGGGATTCAAGTCCTTAGTAAAATTGTGAAAATGGTCATATTTGTCTTTGGTATATATTCGCCAGGCTTTAAAATGCTTTTCTTCATCTTCCTTATTAAGCATCTTACTTTCTTCAGGCTTCTTCTCTCTTGACATCACATGTTCTTCTTGCTCTAGAATGTCTAGAGTCACTCTCTGATACCCTTTCTTTGTATATCTTCTTATTGAGATACATCATGTGGTCATAAATGCCCTTTCCTCATCATTGCAGTATGTTTTTACAGCATTCTATTGCAGCCCACCTATCAGCTAGCACTGAGATATCAAGCTCCTGCTGATTACGAAACTGATAATTAGCTAATAGGTAGGCATTGACAAAGAGAAGCTAAGGGTATCTGTTTTTATGCTGTAATAAAAACAGCTGGACCTTTAAGCTGGGAATTCAGAGACTTTAGTAGTGGCAAATATTTTTGGTCACCAAGATCTGGAGACCTCTTAATAACACAAACATTTATAATCTAAAAAATGACAGAACTATATTTTTAAAAAGTTATTTAATTGAATGAGTTGAGGCAACACTGGAATTATAATCAAAGAACTTAAAAAATGTAATTTTCATTAAGTAATTACATAGCTATGAGAATCTATTTATAAAAGAATAACCCAGAAAATAAATATCTAGAAAATACAAAATGCATGATAAGATATTCTGCTAAAAAGTATTTTAATTCCAGAAAATATTTAAAATTACTTTTTAACTATAAATAGAAAAGTTTACAGGTATTCAGATCGCATACATCATAGTCTAACAAAATTAACTTGAATATGCAAACATTTTATGCTAAGGCATCCATCAAACTATAAACCAATATCTCAAGATGACATTCTGGTTGGCCTCAGAGTTCTAATTTTACTGTCTAAGCTAGCAGTGTATCCTAAACAAAATTACCTTCTGGATGGTTTTTGACATAATAATAACATAAAATGTAATAAGAAACTCAGTAGTGCTTAAGTATTTATTGTCTAATAATATTAGCATTTTATCACTCTAGCTTTAAATATTCATCAAGGAAAACATATAGAGAGATAGTTATAAATCCTTTAAAAATAGTACACTTAAATTTCTCACAGTGGAAATAATTTTATGTTTTGATGGATTGTTTTGCTTTGTTCTATTTTCAAAAGTAAGTTTTTTTTTAAAAAAAGTTAATGCTACTACAAGCCTCTTTTATTTCATATATTTACTTCCTTTAAAGAAACTAATCAATTAAGATGACTATATAAGAAAGTCTTGTATTTATGTTTTATATAAGCAAAACAATATAATAAACAAAAAGTAATTAAGTAATAAGTTCATACGTATATATAGGTTTGCTCATCTTACATCTTCTTATGTTAAATGAATTTAGTAGGTCCTTTTTATTATCTGTGATAATAAAGTGGTATATTTGAAAGGTTATAGATTTCTGTTTAGATTTTAAGCTGGGAATTCAGGGATTTTAGCAGATAGGAGTTATTTTGAGTGATACCTATTATTTCCTAAAACTGAAATGCATTTCTAGTCAATATTTTAACTTTAGGTAATCATGTCACTGATATGGGGAAATTTTAAAGCATCATTGGCATGATATCAAAATACTGTGCTTCATCACATAAATTTATTTCCTTTGTATGCTGCTCAGTCACACTTTCTTAAAAAAATCTGTATAATTTTAATTATGACATCGCTTTGTAATTTACCTGTTTAAAACTGCACATACATTTCTTTTTACCTTCATCTCTTGGGCTGAGCACAGTTTCGGGTATACAATCTTGGATATATATCAGTCCATTTGGCAGCAGTTCCTGTGGAGGGAATCATGAAGACTGACATGCCATCTGAAATATTTTGATGCAAATAGATGGCATTTCAAATTATGGCAATAACATTCACACTCTAAACTCATACTTAGAGTCTAACACATCACAAATAACTAAATTGACCTTCATACTATGTCTAAAAAAGAGTGTTCTTTATGTTTCTTTGAAAACAGTATCAATAAGTAATTCCCTATCTTCTCTGCTTCATTTTCTATCTCTTATCTTTTCCCATTTGTTCTGTAAAAATCAGTGTATAGTTTATATCTTCCATGTATACATTGCTTTACAGTTTATATGATGTATCATGTATATTATTTTATTTAATCCTTATTACAGAGGATTTATTATTAGAGTCTTGCTTGATGGTAGAAAAAACTAATCTGATATCCAAAAGCAACAGTGGCAGAGTTACAAATAGAATTGTCATCTTTGTATGTGGCTGGCGATTTATGGCTATGAGTCCCAGATTTCCTTACAGCTAAGTGTAGTTCCTGTGACTAAAGTTCTGGCTAATAGAAAGAAAATAGGCATGCCAGGTTCAACTTCTTAGTAATTTCTTTACAAAGAAAAGATGCCTTCTTTTCTGCCTCTTTCCTCTCTTTTGATGACTGGAATGTGCAATGGTGATGGGAACCATCTTGAACTGTTGGATACGGATAGAACCCTGGGGATGTCAGAACAGCAAGGTGGAGAGACACGGAGGCTCACCCAACTTCATGGAGCAGAACCATCACCATAGCAGCTCAGAAACAAATGTTCTCTTTTAAAAAATATGATTTTGTATCTCTCATGTATAGCAGCTAAACCCATATCAAAACTGAAATGATAGCAAAAGCAATATTTTTAATGAATAAATTATTTTTTATGACTTATACATAAGGGCTTATTTTTCCACAGTGATTATCTATCCTCTCAATTCTGGGAGCTTATGCTTTGGTGTTAACTGACATATAGAGTATTTTTTCCATTTCTGTTAATTTAAAAAATACATATTTATATTTGTATCTTTTTATAGCATGTCAAAAAGCAAGGGGTGTTCCTGATATGTCCCTACTATATAGTTTATCAAAAATTCACATTATGCTTAGACTTTTCCTTCACATTCATTTCTTTCCCCTTTTTAAGAATCTAACATTTAGGACAAAAGGTATGCTCAGGCTGGTCCTCATTTCGTCTTATTCTTTGGTGTTTACAATGACTACTGTACAGTTTGAAAAGTAGTCGTGAGAATTTATTGGACTTTTCTCTCTCAGCACCGAACAAGTAGTAATCAAACATGACTATTTGGGCAGGATTATTGTGATATGAGTATCCAACATCGCACTGCCAACAATTTGCTGGAAGATTTAACTTGGCAAATAAAAATTGAATTTTTGTGGGATCATAGCAGTCACATATTGGACAATCTTTTTAATAATCTTAAAGCTTAGAAGTTTCTCAGTTCAATAATCTTTCTGGAAACAAAAGGAATATTTTTGCTAATTTAAATATTTTAAACAAGGTAGAAATGTATTCAACTACTGTCTTTCTTTCTTTCTTTTTTGCTTTGTAAGGCTAAACTCTAAGATTCATTCAAGTTTGGGCTACACTTTAGAAATGGACTCAGTCTTTGGAAACGGACTCAGTCTTTGGAAACATGTTTTTATTTTAATTCATTAAGACAGTATCCTTTCTTTAGTTGTAAATGTAAGATTTTTATAAGTAAATAAAAGAGCAGATACATGTGTTTCAGATGCCTGTTTTTCTTAAATCTACAGGTATTTGCATGGTGTTAAAAAATTATATAACTTTTCAGGAAACGAAGAGCGAAGAGTCTGAAAAAGAGGTTTATATTTGACATTATATCTAAATTTAAGACACGCAATTTATTTAGCAGTTAATTATTTTAAGCCTACCTGACCTTTCAGCTGTGTTCTTATTTCAAGGAACGAATGCTCAGAGTTCATCATTTCTCAGTGATTTACAATTATGTTTTCTAGATTCTATCCCTTTGGAGATAAATAAAGGCTTTCTTTTTCCAGGATATAATAATTACCCTTCATCTGTGTTATAATATTTAGTCTTACAAATTTCCCTTTGCTGATGGGTAATTCATGACATTTAGAATTTATTGAAATAATTCTAAATCACCCACTTTTTATTTATTGAATAACACAATCTAAAGAACTATGCAACCAGAAAATAGATATGGTTCAAAAATAAAGACCCCATTTTTGACTTTAACAAACTTTTAATCTTTTTGTTACAATTATTTAGACGATGTAATTTATGTATTTTAAGCAGTTTAGAAGACATTCTCATACTGCAACAGAAAAAATGTTAACATGTAAATTCAAAGCAGGTCTGTTAGAAAGTATTTTCTAGCTTCAAGTTCTATAGTTCCTTGTTAGTCATTTTCTTCTTATTAGATTAAGTTTTCACTTCATTTACCATGGAATAAAACACAGATTTGGAAGCTCTCCCTACTACTCCAAATGTGATTCATGGATCAGTGCTTCGCCACCACCTGGGAACTTGTTAGAAATGCAAAATCTCAATCCCATCACAGATTTCCAGGTGACTGGTGTTCATGTTAAAATTTGAAAAGCATTGTTCTAAAACATAAGCCATCAGAGCTGGTTATGAGTGTGCACATGTGTGTGTTCTTAAACGGAATTTTACATTTGTTGATAGACATGCTACTTTGTTTTGCTTTGCTATTATAACTAATTTCAACTTGTAGTCGACAAGATAACATGTGAATTAACCTCTACAATTTGTTTAGTGCTCCTCTTACTCTTGAATTGAAAATTATAAGAAGTACCCTAATTCTTCTTCCTTAGCTGCCAGCCAGATTTGATGGGGATTTCTAATTCCCCCCGAACTGTGTCCTTTTAGAGAAAAAATTGCTATTAGAATCCAGTTGGAAAGATAGCATGAATATTAATATATTCTGTGGCAATGTATATCTTATATTTGCTAGAAAAAAGTAAGTTAAAATGAGGTTAAATATTGTGACTTTGTTCCCTTCCAGACTTTAAACAAACGAGTTATTTCCTTCCAATCTAAGTATGAACTGCCATGGAACAGTAAAGCTACACTGAAGACAAGACTTCCTGGGCTACCATTTTTCTGGAAGTTTCTACAAAGTCTATTATTTATCATTTGGACAGACTGTGACAAATGCCATTTTAATTCAATGATATGATTAAATACTTACTAAGAATTTTGTTTCCTGTACAGTTTTATAATTTGATATGATCTCGTGTGTGTGTGTGTGTGTGTGTGTGTGTGTGTGTGTGTTTTGCTTTTGTTGCTTATGCTTTTGGTGTCATGCCCAGATCAATATCATCGAGGTTTCCCTCTGTTTTCTCCCAGTAATTCTATGGGTTCAGGTTTTATGTTTACATCTTTATTACATTTTGAGGGTATTTTTTTTTTTGGGATATGATATCAGAAAAAGGTCCAGTTTCATTCTTTTGTATGTGAATATCCATTTTTCCAAACACCTTTTATTGAATAGATTATCATTTTTTCATTGTATATTCTTGGCATCCTTGTGGAAGAGATCTCTATTCTATAGTATTTGTCTATATGTCTATTTTTATGCGAGTACCATACCGTTTTGATTACTGTAACTTTGAAATAGATTTTGAAATCAGAGAATAATGCTTTCCATTTTGATCTTTTTGCTCAAGATTGCTTTGGCTATTTAGGATTATTTGTGGCTCAATATGAATTTTAGGATTGTTTTTTCTATTTGTGTAAAGAATGCCTGTGGGATTTCAGTAGGGATTGCATTGACTCTGTAGATCTCTTTGGGTATAAACATTTTAACAGTTTAATTCTTCTAATTGAAAAGGGATGTCATTCTATTTATCTGTGTCTTCTTTCATTTCCTTCATCAATGTCTAATAATTTTCAGTGTGCAAATCTTTTATCTCCTTGGTTAAGCATATTCATAAGAATTTTATGCTTTTTTGCTGTTGTGAATAGAATTGCTTAATTTCCTTTTTGGATAGTTTGTTGTTTGTATATAGAAATGTAACTGGCTCTCATAAGTTGATTTTGTATCCTGCAACTTTACTCAATCATTTATTAGTTCAAATAGTTTTATTTTTGTCTTTTAGGTTTTCTACATGTATGATCATATGTTTTGCAAATAGAGACAATTTTACTTCATTCTTTCCAATTTGGATAACTTCTATTTCTTTTTCTTGTCTAAAGGCTCTTCCAGTACTACATTGAACAAAAGTTTTGAAACCCTTATATTGGTTCTTAGAGAGAAAGCTTTGGGTTTTCCCCATTAATTATGTTGTTAGCCATGGACTTTCCATATATAACCTTTATTATGTTAAGGTAAATTTATTCTATACTGATTTTGTTGAGAGTTTCAAACACACATGGATGTTGAACCTTGAACTATGTCAAAGACTTTTATGTCTGTTGAGATGTTCATTTTTAAAATTTCAATAGTTTTTGGGGAACAGGTGATTTTGGGTTATATGAATAAGTTCTTTAACATTAATTTTTGAGATTTTAGTGCACCCATCACCTGAGCAGTGTATACTGTACCCAGTGTGCAGTCTTTTATCCCTTTTTCATTTTATTTTATTAATGTGGTGTATTACATTGATTAATTTGCATATGTTAAAATGTGTTTGCCTCTAAGAGATAAATCCTACTTGGTCATGGTGTATCATCTTTTACATATACAGTTGAATTTGGTTTGCTAGTATTTTATTGAAGATTTTTACATCTGTGTTCAAGAGGGATATTAGCTTGTAGTTGTCTTTTTTTGTAGTTTCTTTGTCTTATTTTGGTATGAGGGTAATGTTGGCTTCATAAAATGAGTTTGGAAGTGTTTCTTATTGTCTTTTGTTTTTACCCTTTTAATTTGGTATATACAATAAGAAAAAAATGTAAAACTTCTGTTGATGCTGAAAGTTACTAAGTCAAACCTGCTAAAATGTGAAGAAAATAGACTGAAAAGGAATGTACAGAATGAAAGAGCATATCTATCATTCATATTTGTCACAAGGGGTTAATATCCAAGTATATAAGAAACTCAAACGACTCAAAAACAAAACAAAGTCCCCAAAACAACAATGAACTGATTAAAAAATAGGCTAAGGACCTGAATAGACATTCCTCAGAAGACATACAAGTGGCTAACACTTACATAAAAAGGTGCTCCACATCACTCACCATTAGGGCAATGCTAATCAAAAGCATAATGAGCTATCACTTCACACCTGTGATCATTTGTGACTATCATCAAAAATATAAAAGATAACAAACATTATCTTGTTCAGGTTTGGAGAAAAGAGAACCCTTGTACATTGCTGGTGGGAATGTAAATTGATGTGGCCATTATGGAGAAAATCATGAAGGTTCCTCAAAAAATTAAAAATATGGCGGGGCACTGTGGTTCAAGCCTGTAATCTCAGGACTCTGGGAGGTTCAGGTGGGCAGATCACTTCAGGCCAGGTATTCTAGAACAGCCTGGGCAACATGGTGAAATGCCGTCTCCGCCAAAAATACAAAAATTAGCCAGGCGTGGTGGTATGCGCTTATGGTCCCAGCTATCCGAGGAGGCTAAACCTGGAGAATCACTTGAACCTGGTGGGTAGAGATTGCAGTCAGCTGAGATCGCTCCACTGCACTCCAGCCTGGGTGACAGAGTGAGACTCTGTGTCAAAAAATAAAATAAAATAATTAAACAATTAAAAATAGAATTAGCATGTGATCCAGCAATCCCAATTCTGGGTATACATCCAATGGAGATGATATCAGTATCTTGAAGAGATAGCTATACCCCATATTCATTGTAGCACTATTCATAATAGTCAAAGGATAAAAATAATCTCTATCTGTTGACAGATGAATAAAGAAATCGTGATACACACACACACACACCCTGATTGCAACAGACTTTGAAAATAAGAAAGTCTTGCCACTGGTGACAACATAGATTAACTTGGAAGACATTATGCTAAGTAAAATAAACCAGGCACAGAAAGACAAATACTGCATGATCTCAATTACATGTAGAATCTAAAGAAGTTGAAAGCTGAGAGTAGAATGGTGTTTGCCAGGGGCTAGCAGGTGGAGAAATGAGGAGATATTTTTCAAAGAATACAAAGATTTAATTATTCAGGATGAATAAGTTCTGGAGATCTAAAATACAACATTTTTACTATAGATAATAATATCATTTTGCATACTTGAAATGTGCTGAGAGTAGATCTTAAAGTTCTAATTACAAAAAATTGTAACCATTTGAAGTGATGCATATATTAACTATCTTGATTATGGTAATTATTTACAATGTATGCATATATCAAACAACATATTGAACAGCTTAAATGTATACAATTTTCATTTGTCAAGTATACCTCAATAAAACTGGAAAAAGATAAAGCTGTGGTTATGGCAAATGAAAGATACAATAGTGATAAGTCCGAAATTTACTTGTTACCTTTCTGTGGCATTATTAAATAACTAATAAAAAAGTTTAATGAACCGAATTATTTTTATTTTTTATTTAATTAATTAATTTATTTTTTGAGAGGGAATTTCGCTCTTTCTCCCAGGCTGGAGTGAAGTGGCGCAATCTTGGCTCACGGCAATCTCCACCTGCTTGGGTTCAAGCAATTCTCCTGCCTCAGCCTCCTGAGTAGCTGGGATTATAGGCACTTGCCACCACACCTGGCTAATTTTTTGTGTTTTTAGTAGAGAAGGGATTTCACCATGTTGGCCAGGCCCCTCTGGAACCCCTGACCTCATGTGATTCACCTGCCTTGGCCTCCCAACGTGCTAGGATTGCAGGTGTGAGCCATTGCACCCGGCCAATGAACCTAATTGTTAACTTTAAGGTTCGAATCCATTAAGTTGTTTATGGAATTTTGTAACAGATACCTCCAACATTTTTCAAGTGCTGTATTTTTTTGGACAGAGATAACATTATTCACAAACAACTTTTAAATATTATTTAAAAAACAAATTATTACATTTATATAGTGACACGATCAAACATTAAAGTTTGTGATGAAATGCCATTTCCTTCTGCTCATTCAAATTCCAATGATTGCCATTCTTTAAAAGCAAATCCTTTAACTGTACATTGTTTTTCTTTGTTTCCTCCATATCTCTACATAATATAATTATTTATTGAATAAAATTTTGATATTATCAATTGACTCTGTAATCTCAAAAATGATCATTTTTTTCATACTTTCTCCTCCACTCTGCTTCAAAAACCGTAGTAGTTACTTTATTAATTTTAGTCATATTGTTTAAGTTTAAATAATGTATGAGTATTTCTAATTCCTGCTTGATTACCTTTTGATAGTGTCTCTTAGGTCTCCTCTTGTTAAATGAAAATATTTGTGCCTTTTTTCCTCTTCTTCTTCTTCTATTTTTTTTTTTTTGAGACAGGGTCTTGCTCTGTTGCCCAGGCTGGAGTGCAGTGGTGCAATCATGGCTAACGGCAGCATCAAACTTCTGGGCTCAAGTAATCCTCCTGTGTCAGGCCCTCAAGTAGCTGGGACTACAGGCATGTGTCACCATGCTTGGCTTTTTTTCTTTTTTCTTTTTTTTTGCGACAGAGTCTGGTTCTGTCACCCAGGCTGGAGTGCAGTGGCGAGATCTTAGCTCACTGCAACCTCTGCTTCCTGGGTTCAAGCGATTCTCCTGTCTCAGCCTCCTGAGTAGCTGGGACTACAGGTGTGTGCCACCAGGTCTGGCTACTTTTTTGTATTTTTAGTAGAGACGGAGTTTCACTGTGTTAGCCAGGATGGTCTCAATATCCTTACCTCGTGATCCGCCCATATTTTATTTAAAATTTTTAATTCTATGTCACCTAGGCTGGTCTTGAACTCCTGACCTCCAGCAGTCCTCCTGCCTTGGCTTCGCAAAGTGTATTGTGCATCTAAAATCTCCCTCCATCTTCCTCACTGCCTCTCCTCTATCCTTTAATTTCTGTCAGTCAGATTTTACTTTGTCAAGGTTGTCAATATTTACATTATATTATAAAGCCACAAGCTGGTCCTGAGGGACTTATCCATAGCTGACAAGAAATTTAAATACCTATAATTAGCACATAATGACCATAAATATAATATTGGCATTGTGGTGTTAGGTAGTTGCTAAGATTACATTTCCTTCTCCACATGTAGAGTGCCATTTGAAGGAGAATGTTCTCAATAATAATGTCAAATGATTTTTTTTCTTTTTCTTTTTTTTCTTTGATACGGAGTCTTGCTCTGTTGCCCAGGCTGGAATGCAGTGGCATGGTCCCAGCTCACTGCAACCTCCCAGGATCAAGCAATTCTCCTGCCTCAGCCTCCCAAGTAGCTGGGATTACAGGTGCCTGTCACCACACCTGGCTAATTTTTGTATTTTTATTAGAAATGAGGTTTTGCTATGTTGGACAGGTTGGTCTGGAGCTCCTGACCTTGGGTGATCCGCCCTCCTTGGCCTCCCAAAGTGCTGTGATTACAAATGTGAGCCACTGCTTCCGGCCTTTTTTCTTATATTCTACAAATTGCTTGAAATCATGCCACATTTCATTTGGCTTCATAACTGTACCATTAATTGATTTTTTAGTTATAATTCTTTCTTGCATGTCTGTTTTTCTTATGAATTTTACCTTTATCACAGGCTTAATGTTTTTAGGCTCTTTATTACACACTCTATTTTATCTCGCCTGCTCTTTTCCCTGTACAAAAATAATTCTTCAGAGCTGTCCCTGTCTGGCCTCCTGCTCGAATCCCAGCACAGCATCTTGGAACTTTCCTGAATCTCCTGGGTGGGTCCCTTGTTATCTCTCTCACCCTTGTTTCATTCCCTCACTTGTAGTAAACCCTTGAGTACCTCTTTAAAATATTCTATGTAAAATACTTCTTTTTGAGCATGTGAGAAACCCCCTATTCTGCATTTACAGACAATTGATATTTGAGCTTATTATAGAATTCTAGGTTGACAAGCATTTTCCCCTTAGAACACTGAAAGCATTATTTCATTGGTTTCTTTTTTTTTTTTTCTTGACATTCAGTGTTGCTGATATGAAGTCAGATGCTAGTTAGCTGGCAAATTTGATTCCTCTTTGCAAGCTTTAGAATTGTTTTCTCTTTGATGACGTGCAGTATCTAGATGTGGATCTGTTTTCTCTTTGCATTTGATGTTCGGTACTTTTTAAATTCTGAAGACTTACACCCTAGAGTTCTGAGAAAATTTCGTCTGTTATCTTTTCAAAAATATTTTCTTTTCCCCTTCTTACTTTCTTATTGCTCTTTGGAATTCTTGGGTTGTAATACTGGGCCTCTTGGGTTGGTCTTCTCTGTCTCTTGTAACTTCTTTATCGGTGTGAAAGGCAGAGTTCTAAGATGGCCTAGAACTCACAACTCCTCCCACCCTGGACTCCGTGCATGTGCTGTATGACTCCTCTCCCTTGGGTGTGGGTGGGGCCTGGGAACAGATGGGATAATTGATGGGATAATTCCCTTGATTAGGTAACTTTACAGGGTAAAGGTAACAGAATAGTCACATTTAGTGATTATATTTACATTATACAAGACCCCTTTTTGGCAGACTGGGGAGAGATTCTGGCTTTGAGGGAGTGTGTCGTCCCGTTCTGAGAGGGCCATGTAGATAGTATTGGAGGCCTCTAGCAGCTGGGAGTGATCCATGGCCAACAGCCAACAAGCAAACTGGAACCTCTGTCCTACAACCACAAGAAACTGCATTCTGCCAACAACACGAATGAACTTGGAGGAATACGCAAAGCCTAGATGAGAACACAGCTCAGCTGAAACTTTGATATTAGATTTATATGACCTTCAGCAGAGAAGCCAGAGGTATAATGCCTAAACTTCTGGTCTACAGTGAGATAACAAATTGATGTTGTTTTAAGCCATATGTTTGTGATAATTTGTTACACAGCAATAAGAAATTAATAGATTTTGTATTTTTGCTCTTTATTCTGTGAGTTTTATTAAATGATATTTTTCTGGCTTTTTGGAGTTTATTTTCTTAGAAATCCTGTTTTTAATCTTGGAAAGCTTCTTGTTCTGTGCTTTTTTTCTTTTTCACAGAATCCTGTCTATTTTTAAGGATGTAATACTTCTATAATCACTCTGAGCATATTGGAGTTGTTTTAAAGTTCTCAGTATCCTTAATTATCTCTCCTTTTCAAGGGTCAGTTTGCAGTTTGAGATTTTTCTTTCATGTAGTTAGGTTTCCTAATATATCTGGTAATGCTTGGTTTTCAGGTCACACTTTCAAAAGGAGCAGGTTGCTAATGAGGGTTTCCTTTGCTGTGGCAGAAGTGCCTTTTCCAGAACTTCCTTATTGTCTCTTCAGCACCTCTCTTGAGCGAGAATTCTGAAGGGGAATCCATGCAGGTCAGGTAGACCACGCTGGTGGACTGGCTCTACCTTTACGCTGAGGCCACAGTGAGCCCACTGGCCTTCCTGTTTGTTGGAACTTACACTGGTTGAAAGAGAAGAACTCTACTTCAGAGTGTTGATGTTCATACCAGCTTTCCTCAAACTGCACAATTTTGTTAGAGATCATTTTCAGCCTGAATTTTAGTGACAGATGCCTGTGCTATGCATCCAGCTGAGTATGCATTGGAGCGGGATGGTGATGGGGGTGACTACTTTTGTAATTGTCTCATACACCAACTTTAATTGTCGTCCCTTTCTTCTTCCCTTCCTTGCTCGTTTTCTCCGTACTTCCTCTCTCTCTCTTTCTCTTGACTTCAGTTCATTGCACACAATTATTGGTTTGATTTTGCATAACTTTCTATTGCTTCATTTAGTATGTTCCCCCTTTGTTCTACTTTTATTTTCCTCTTTTCCATAGATACTCATTCTAATGTATTTGATAGATGTACTTATATTTGTGCCTATTCTTTTTTCCCAGGTTTGGTGAGGTATAATTTGTAAATAAAATGGTATATTTTTTGTTTGTTCTTTGAGACAGCGTCTTGCTCTATCACCCAGGCTGAACTGCAGTAATGAGATCTTGGCTCACTGCAACCTCCACTTCCCAGGTTCAAGTGATTCTCCTGTCTCAGCCTCTGGAGTAGCTGGGATTACAGGTGCCCCGCCACCCGCCCTCTCCCCCCCACCACCAACTACACCTGGCTAATTTTCGTATTATTTAGTAGAGACAGGGTTTTGCCATGTTGGCCAGGCTGGTCTTGAATTCCTGACCTCAAGTGATCCGTCTGCCTTGGTCTCCCAAATTGCAGAGATTACAGGCGTGAGCCACTGCACCTGGCCAAACTGTATATGCTTAAGGTCTACAACATGGTGTTTTGCTATATATATATATGTATATATATATATGTGTGTGTGTGTATATATATATATATATATGTGTATATATATACACACACACACACACACACACACATTGTGAAATGATTACCACAGTAAAGATAATTAACAAATCCATCACCTAACTAATATGGTTTGCCTGTGTCTCCACCCAAATCCCACCTCGAATTGTAGTAAGCCTCAGGTGTCAAGGGTGGGGCCAGGTGGAGATACTTGAATCACAGGGGCGGGTTCCCCATGCTGTTCACGCTGTTCACCTGGGAGTGAATAAGTCTCACGAGATCTGATGGTTTTATAAATGGGAGTTCCTCTGCGCAAGCTCTCTGGCCTGCCACCGTGAAAGACGTCTCTCTTTTTCTCCTTTGCCTTCCAGCATGACCGTGAGGCTTACCCAGGCATGTGAAACTGTGAGTCCATTTAACGTCTTTCCTTTATAAATTACCGAGTCTCCAGTATGTCTTTGTTAGCAGTGTGAGAACAGATTAATACAACTAACATAGTGACCACTTTTTGTGGTGAAAACCTTTAATATCTACTCTCATAGAAAACGTTAAAAATATAATAATATAGTATTAATTGTCACCACACTGTACATTAGAGCTTCAGAAATTATTCATCCTCTGTAACTGAACATTTACAGCTTTTGACCAACACTTCCTCATTCCCCCAGCCTCCAGCTCCTGGTAACCACTTTTTCAATTCTCTATTTTTATAAGTTTGACTTTGGTAGTTTCCACATATAAATGAAATAGTGCAGTATTTGTCTTTTTGTGTCTGGTTTATTTCCTGTAGCATAATGTCCTCCAGGCTCATCCAGGTTGCCAGAAATGGCAGGATTTCCTTGTTTTTTAAGACTGAATAGTATTCCATTATATAATGGAATCTTATATAATGTGGTATGTATGTACATATATAGATGTATATATATGTACACACACACTTCATTTTCTTTATTATATAATGGAATACATTGTGTGTGTGTGTGAGAGTGTGTGTGAGTGTGTGTCTGTAGCTTACCCTGAACAATGCAGGGGTTAGGGGTATACTCTGTGCAGTTGAAAATCTACCCATAACTTTTGATTTCCAAAAAACTTAACTACTAATAGCTTGCTGTTGGCCAGAAACCTTACTGGTTTGACATAAAAGCTTATTGGTTTGATGACACACACAATAGATTAACACATACTTTGTATGCTATATATATATATATATATCTTATGCTGTATTCTTCAACTAAGCTAGAGAAAAGAAAATATTATTAAGAGAAGCATGAGGAAGAGGAAATATATTTACTACTCATTAAGTGGAAGTGGAACCTCATAAAGATCTTCATCCTTGTCATCTTCACATTGAGTAGGCTGAGGAGGAAGAGGAAAGACTGATCCTCCTGACTCAGGGTTGGCAGAGGTGGTAGAAGTGGAAAAGGGGAAAGGCAGGCAGGAGAGGAAGGCATACTCAGTTTAATTCTTATAGGAACAAACTTGGGTATAAGAGGACCAGTGAGTTCAAACCCATGTTGCTTATTGTCAACTAAATACATGTATGTACACACTACAATTTCTTTATCTATTTTTAATAAATCAGATCTTTGGTATATGTATTAATTTGCATTTATTATACTACAGATCTTATTTTCTTTCTTATTCAATATTCTGATCTTAACGTGTTGCTATGTATATATAGTTTTCTACATACAAAATCTTCTCCTACAGAATTTAGGCTTTGTGTTGTAGGCAGAGATAGTTGCCACAGAGAAGAGAGATACTGCCTGAAATTGAGACATCATCTGACTAGAGCCAAGAGGTAGAGTAACACTAAATCCTGAAAACCCAGCTTGAGCCCTGGATCTAGCCAGGCTTAGAGAGATCTACAACTGTGCTTTTCAGTTATTTGAACTAATACATTCTCCTTTTGCCTAATAGAGGTAGGGTTGTATTTCTGTCATGTATACCATGAAGAGTCCTGGAAAACATGTCCCAAATCTCATATAACACAAACATGAACCAAATGTACCTCTGTTTCATATGATACACAACATGCTGTTGTTTTACCTTAGTTGCTAAGATGTTCATCTTTTTTGTCTACCTTTTGTGTTATTGTTTATATTGCTCCTAAATGTTAACCTATTCTTAAACAATTTAAGATGGTTTTAAGATATATTGTCAAATATGTATATGCATATGTTCACAATGCTGTTAAAGGAATAAATGTGTTTCTCATTTGTAGTTTTCGTTGTAATGCATGGAAAAGATTGAGGTTTTGTATTATTGGCATTTAGCATATCGCTTTTCTTCACAATCTGGTCACTACTCTTAACAAAATGACCATGTAATAATCTTTAAAATAAAAGTTAATCTTTAATTTTATTTGTGCATATATCGCCAAGGGACATCTGTGATCTTTAGGAAATAGAAGGCAGTGTTGCTTTAGTAAATGTCATTCTTCTTGCAGGTCAGTCTTGAATTCATTTTCTTTCCATTGTGCTCTATGTAATTAGAGGTTTTGTCTTTTAGAAGGAAAGTTTGTTTTTGTTTTTGTTTTTTGTTTCAAGATGGCATCTTAAAGGTTTTCAGCATGCCTCTACCACTTGGAAATAGCAAGATAGTGCATAAAAATCAACTTTGTTGATTAAAAAAGAAAAAGGGAATCTACTGGAATTGTAAAGGATGCCCTTGATCCCAGGCAGGATGCTGACAAACAGCCCCCATAATGATGTCCGATTGATAAAAGTGAATGAAGCCCCAGTATATGAAGGACACAGAGAGCCTCCCTCTGTGACTCACCTTTCCACAGACAATCTGAGTAACCCAGGTTAAGGCACAGCAGTTTGTTTATCTCAAGCCCTGGAGCTCACCTGGAGAAAGGCTTGAGATTCCGTGAGGGAAAGACATTAAGGAAAAGCTGCAGACATTTTCCCAGACCAGGGACTGAGAGCATGATGCCATTTTTTTATCCAGCCTGATGAAATTCATTTTGATCTGGCAGTGTGGTTGTGTGGGCATTTTAATCTCCAGCCCAAGACTGGAGCACCTGCAATGGAGTGGGACGTCCACAGCCAGAATGACGGAAATCACCTCAGCAGCAGGCACTGGAATTGTCTCCTCCATTGCAGACCTGGGGCGGAAGGAGGGTTGCTACAGGTGCGGTTTCTCCTGGGTGGCCAGACTTGCACCCAGGGCAGCTTGGCAACTTGGAATTAGTCTGCATGTGCCATTGCTGCGTGCCCATCCTGCTCTCCTGAGAGCATGGTGCAGCAAGGCCCTTCCTGGACATAGATCATGGGGCAGCGGGGCTCTCTCTGCTTCAAGTCCAGGCAGATCTCCAGGCATTTGAAACACCTGCTTGCCTAATTCAGCAGCCTGAGCAACCCCGCACTTTCTGTGCAAAGATCTTGGTGCAAGATCTCTCTGTTCCACACCCAGGCAGATTTCTAGTAGGCATTTGGAGTATTCTCTCTCTTAAACTAAGAGTTTAGGTCACCTCCTGCCCCCTCTGTGTGGATAACTTAGAGCTGAGGTGCTTTCTCAGCTCTGAACTGGGCACACCCCTGGGTGCTTGGTGGCTTTTCACTGGATTCTCCCTTGGCACTGGTGCTTGTGCCTGCCATCAGGGTCCTGCAGGGTGACCTGCCCAGTCTGGCCCACCTGCCCTTTGTGGCACCCCACCCCACCCTACCTGGGACTGAGCAGGGAGTTCAGATCACTGTGCATTCCACAAATTAACCCATAGTCAGAAGCAACAGAGAACTTCTCCTAGTAAACAAGGATTAAGTACACACCCAGCCACACTGGGCGCAGCCAGCTCTTACCTAGAAATGCCATCTATGGGTTTGTAGGTGAAACCACACAGTCCAATATAAAACCTGCAAAAGACATGCATAGGGCTATAGAAAGAAAGCCAAAAGACCCTCCCCAGCATTCAATAGAGTCACACCCCAAAAGAGAGGGGAAAAGGGGAAAGGGAAAGAAAAAATAACAGAGAAATATAGAAAAAAATCCAACTTGCAGGAAAACAATTACAAAATTAGAAGTGCCAGAGTCTTCAGATAAGACAAAACCAGCACAAGATTTCCCACACGTATAGCCAGTATATTTAATATATGATTTGATTGTGCAAAGGAACTTTAGAATTTGCCTATATTCAGCATGAAAGATCATTATTATTTAATGTAATTATAGTCAGTCCTTTGCTCAAACACTATTATATTGCTGTTATCTTGGATCTCAAATACGGTTTCTTTTCATATTGGCACACTAATATTTTTTAGTTTATATGCTCTGTTATGTGATATTCTGAAATAAAACGTTTCCCAGCAATCCTGCATAAGGATTGGTCAGTGTGATGGCTGTAGTTCTGCAAAACTGCTGCTAATTACCTTGGAACCTTTCCAGAGGGGAGCAGGAACATGGCAGGTCACAGCACTTACTGATCCTATGTCCCTTGATCTTCTAGGTTTTCCCACTTGTCCTCTAATCTCACTGTAGAAAGACTTGATCTTATATTGAAATTGACTGTCTATGGCAAGTGTCAAAAAAGGTAAAAATAATATCATGGCTTCCTTTGTACCTCAAACTAAGTAGATTCATATTCCTTTGCTCATGCAACCCAATTATATTTGAGAAGCTGCAGATGAAAACCATGCAGACTTTTTCCTTTATTTCTTAGTGAATTTAGATATACAGTCATGCATTGCTTAATGGCGGGGATGTATTCGAAGGAATGTGTTAGGCTATTTTGTTGTTTTATGAATATCATAGAGTGTACTTACAAAAACCTAGATGGTATAGCTTACTAAACACATAAGCTATATAGGGTATGGCCTATTGCTCCTAGGCTACAAACCTGTACAGCATGTTACTGTACAGAATTCTGTAGGCAATTGTAGTATTTATGTACTTAAATGTATCTAAACATAGAAAAGGTACAGTAAAAATATGGCATGAAACATAAAAAATGGCATACCTATATAGGACACTGTGATGGTTAGTATTAAGTGTCAACTTGATTGGATTGAAGGATGCAAAGTATTGTTTCTGGGTGTGTCTGTGAGGGTGTTGCCAGAGGAGATTAACATTTGAGTCAGTGGACTGGGAGAGGCGGACTCATTCTCAGGCTGGTTAGGCACCATCCAATCGGCTGCCAGCGCGGGTAGAAAAAGCAGGTAGAAGAAGGTGGAAAGAGCAGACTTGCTGAGTCTTCCAACCTCATCTTTCTCTTGTGCTGGTTGCTTCCTGCCCTGAAACATAAGATTCCAAGTTATCCTGCTTTTGAACTCTTGGACTTAACACCAGTGTTTTGCCGGGGGCTCTCAGGCCTTTGGCCAAAGACTGAAGTCTGCACTGTCGCCTTCCCTACTTTTAAGGTTTTGGGACTCCAACTCAACCATTACTGGCTTCCTTGTGCCTAAGTTTTCACAGAGCCTGTTGTGGGACTTCACCTTGTGATCATGTGAGTCAATTCTCCTTAATAAACTCTTTCATATGTACATAGATCCTGCTAGTTCCATCCCCCTAGAGAACCTTGAGTAATACAAACACTTAACATAAACAGAGCTTGTAGGACTGGAAGTTGTTCTGGTGAGTCACTGATTGAGCAGTAATTGAACGAGAGGGCCTAGGGCTTTACTGTACACCACTATAGACTTTATAAACACTGTACACTTAGGCTACACTAAATTTATTAAAAATATTTTTCTTTCTTCAATAATAAATTAACCTTAGCTTATTATAACTTCTACTTTATAAACTTTAATTTTAAAACTGTTGATATTTTTGTGATACTATTTAGATTAAAACTCTAACACATTGCACAAAAACATTTTATCTTTCTTCTGTAAACACTTGTCTGTTTTGTCTTTTTCTTTTTTTCTTTTTAATTTTCTGTAAGACACAAAGACAAAAAGTAAGACACAAACACACACATTAGCCTAGGCCTGCACAGGATCAGAGTTATCAAGATCACGATCTTCCACCTCATCCTGTCCCAGGGGAAGGTCTTCAGGGGAATTAACATACATGAAGCTGTTGTCTATGATAACGATGTTCTGAAATATCTCCTGAAGGACCTGTCTCAGCCTGTTTTATAGTTAACTTAAAAAAAAAAGTAGACGGAGCATACTCTAACAATAAAAACATAGTAAATACATAAATCAGTAAATAGTCATTTATTATCATTATCAAGTATTATATACTGTACCTGATGGTATGTGCTTTATGATTGGAAGTACAATATGTTTGTTTACATCAATATCACCATAAACATGTGAGCAATGCATTGCACTGTGATGTTACAATGGCTATGATGTCACAAGGCAATAGAAATGTTTCAGCTCCATTGTAATCTTAGAAGACCACTGTCATATTTGTGTGCCATCATTGAAAAGTTGGGCTGTGCATGACTGTACTGTTTGCTGTTTCTGCCCAAGAAGAGGGAGGCATACACTATCTTTTAAATTAATGTTGCTGTTCTTCTGATTAAATATAGATTTGCGCTCATTATTATTGAGGTATTTTTCATCCTTTAGAAAAATTGCAATTCAGAAAAGATCAGCATGAGAGAGGCAACACAGAGAATGGGATCAGGCTGAGTGATTCTTATGCCCAATCAGTACCTTCTACTTGATTCTTTGACTTCTTTTCTCGTAGTATGCAACCTGTCTTTATCAGGGTAAGATGAAGCTCTCCAGGAGGGAAATCAAAAAATGATGCTACTACTTGGATCTCTCGTAGCAGCACTGGGCCCCTTTCACCATCATTTTATGAGTTTATAATGTTTTACATTATTTTTCCCTATTACTTTTGCCGAAAAATTTTCTCTCTTTGACGTAGTTGAAATCTGACTCATATCCGAGTCCATGTTAATGTACATCTTCCCTATAAAGATGCCTCTGATCTTAGAAGTTAATATGGGTCTCAATTTTGTCAGCTTAGTATTAAATTTTCCTCAATTGTTCATGTTGTTGATTTAGCATATGAGTTCCAGAAAAATAAAATTATTCTTTACTTCTGTCAGCACCTCACAAAACACTAGATACTGCATAGGTTCTTAATATGGATTGAGTTCTTAGAATTTTAAACATTTTTGTTTTGAGTGTATAATATTATAAGGCAGAAAAACAGCTGTCAGCTCTCTGCATTTCAATGGAGAGAAAAATTTAGGTTCAGAGACCACCAATATTTAATGACATTTACAAATGTTGAGGCCAGTGGGTGTTTGTCTAAGTTTTAGCTCATTATGTTTGCTGAGTTTTGTAACTGATTTATAATATCAATAGACTTAAACCATCATTCTCAGCAAACTAACACAGGAACAGAAAACCAAAAACTGCATGTTCTCACTCACAAGTGGACATTGAACAATGAAAGCACATGGACACAGGGAGGGGAACATCACACACTGGGGCCAGACAAGAGTAGGGGATTAGGGAAGGGATAGCATTAGGAGAAATACCTAATATAGATAGTGGGTTGATGGGTGCAGTAAACCACCGTGACACTTCTATCCCTATGTAAAAAGCCTGCTCGTTCTGCACATGTATCCCAGAACTTACAGTATAATAATAATAATAAAATATATAAAAATTATACAATCATGTTGGTACAACATAAAAATATTTTGTCCACTACTTTTAGATCACCAATTAAAGTTCTTGAGCCTTTGTTTCTTTGTCGATAGCAAAACCATGGAACTTGGCTTATTTTATTTTCACTTGTAGTGTGCTGTTTTAGGAGATATTCACCTGTTATGTCACTTGCTTTAGTTTGTATATTAAAAGAAAACTGGCATAACCATTTCTCAGTGTGAAATATAGTTTATTTTGCTTAGAAGTTTGAGAAGGATATACCATTTATCAAAGTTCAGTAACTTTTACTGTCATCTAAATACACTTAGAATGACTTTCTTATGGTTGAAAATATGCTTTAAACATTTTTCTTATAGTGGAGTTAGCATTATATTGCATGATCATTTGAAATTAGATTTTTTGGGGGGAAGATTGAATGCTGTTGGAAGATATACTTTCCCTTGATATCTGTTAACTCTATCAGGCAATGTAGTGTAATGAAAATGATAGCAAGGTGTTGGAGTCAGGCAGATCTGGATGTGAATGGCCAACAGATTCACCACTTGGACTCTTGCTGATTCTTGAACTTTTGTTTGTGTTGGCCTCTGTTACAGTTAACATGTGGCCTCATCCTACTGACTGTCTCTTCAGGTGTTTACCCTTTTGACCATCTATTCCTTGCTAAAATCCATGACTTGAAGCAACCATTTTTGTTTATGATAATTTTTCGGGAAACTTGAATTAAGCCTGCCAAACCTTTGTCCTGTACTCTTTAGCTTTTAATCAGACTAAAAAATGTTGGTGTGGAAAGGTTAGCAATGTGCTAAAACAATTAAAGTATTTATATTAAAGCAGTGAAGGCTTTATATGATATAAACATTATTTTAGGCAGAAAAGAACATGACTCAGACTAAAATTTTTATGCTCTGGAAGTGTTTTATTTCCTTGCACATTTTTAAAAGTTAATTTCAGATCACAGTGGTGCTCCCAAGTGTAATTTGAAATGTTTGAAGTTATATCCATAATAGCTGGCAGTCTGATATATAAGAAAAATCAGTAGGACCTCACAAATGCTATTCTTAGCCAAAATAACAGATATCACATTTGTGAAACTTAATAAAAAAGTAGATAGTTTGGATAGCAAAATAAAGTAATAGTATTTAAGGAAACCTCTCAAGTGAGCTAATACATGCATCTCATTATGATCTCTGTCTGCTTTAGAATGTTAGAAGCAAGGACAGGCATTGAATGCATTGCAATTAATTCAATAACAATAAATGAATGGAAAAATTGATATATTTCTTATAGTGGCCATTAGGCTTTTTTTATAAAACATACTTACAGCAAGCAACCTGGCATGTTGCCTCTGGAACTGTCTATATGGGCACAGGGTTTACATTAAGAATAAGGCAAATAAGGCCTTATGATACAGAAAGTTATATAGAAAGGTAAAGATTCAGAAAATTACAACACAGATAAAATAATATTTTAGCAGCTTAATTCTTTCAGAAGAATGAAAGATAGTGATTGAAGATAGTCCTCGAGACAGTTATTTTTATTTAGTTTATCGTGGTCCTATGCACAGGCTTTGGAAGAAATTCATTTTGACATGTTTAAGAGCATCATATAAAATACTGACTGTAGTGTTTACTGCTTAGTCAAGTCAACAAACTATGGCACTTTTCACTTTTTCACACTGCCTAAGTAAATTGTTGTGTAGTTGATAAAATAATAAGTTGATATGGGGATATTTCTCTGAAGGATGAATTGCCTCATGTTGAACATCTGTGCCAGCAATGTATTTTTATTGCAGTTTTGAAACAATGATATATTTTAGAAATAATGTAACAAAATACAGAATATAGTTCTCAGATATATGTAGTCATGTGTCACTTAAAGACAAGGATATATTCTGAGAAATGCATTGTTAGGCAACTGTGCTATTGTGTGAACATTATGGAGTGTACCTACACATACCTAAATAATGTAGCCGACTGACTACACAACTGGGCTGTATATTATAGCCTATTGATCATAGGCTGCAAACCCATGTAGCACGTTATTGTACTGAATACTGTAAGCAATTGTAATACAATGACTGTGATGCCACTAGGCAATAGAAATTTTTCAGCTCCATTATAATCTTATGGAACCACTGTCATATATATGGTCTGTCATTGACTAAAATGTCATTATGTGGCACATGAATGGATTTATTTTCATATAACCCCATACATCAAAGGGCATACACATGTATGTCCTTTTAGGACAACTACATTGTTTGAAGAAGAAAAATTTTTGAGGGTTGTTATATTTGTTTCTCAGTGCTTGGAAAAAACAATATAGAAAGTATTTTTAAATAATAATGTAAATTATTTTTCTATAAAATTAAGCTATCAACAGCAACAACAACAAAAACCTGCCAATGATCTTATCACTTATTGTATTTTATTGAGCTTAATTTTGTTTCTGTTTCTTTCTCCACACTGGATGGGAAGAACCATGTTTTACTGAAAGCATCAAAAGAAAAATGTGGCATCATGTATGTGGGAATGATACAATTAATTGTTAAATTCTCACTAGTGACTATAAAAGCTGGAAGACCATTGGCTTCTGTTTACCTTCTATTTATTTATAAAGCATATACTTGTTTAGAAAGATTTATTATGCATATATATTATATATATATAATATATGTATATAATACATACTATAAAATAGAGAATGGTGAAGCAATATGGAACTACACATTTGTAAGATGTTTGTGTATTACATAAAGTAGAACAACGTTAATTGTAAGCGGACTGTAAAGAGTTAAGGATGTAAGGATATGGCCAGGCACGGTGGCTCATGTCTGTAATCCCAGCATTTGGGAGGCTGAGGTGAGTGGATCACTAGGTCAGAGGTTCTAGACCAGCCTGACCAACATGGTGAAAACCTGTCTCTACCTGGAAAAAAAAAATTAGCCTAACGTGGTGGTGGGTGCCTGTAGTCCCAGCTACTCGGAAGACTGAAGCAGGAGAATCAACCTGGGAGGTGGAGGTTGCAGTAAGCCAAGGTCATGCCACTGCACTCCAGCCTAGGTGACAGAGTGAGACACCATCTCAAAAAACAAACAAAAAAAATAGTTAAGGATGTATATGTTAATTTTTTAGGACAATTACTTAAAAAAATACCAAAATAGTATAGCTAAGAAGTCAATAGGAAAATTAAAATGAATTTCTAAAAAGTATTTAAGTTTACAATAAAGGCAATAAAAAAGAAACACAGAAACAACAAACAACGAAGACTAATTTAAAACAAGTAATAAAATGTTAAACTCAAATCCATTTAAGTAAATAATGTTGAGTAGTAATTCATTAAACACTCTATAATCAAAGGCAGAGGTTGTTAGAATGATAAAAGGAACAAAACCCAAACATTTGCTATCTATAAGTCATATATTTAAAATATAAAAACAGTGTGGCT
Source organism: Sapajus apella (assembly GCF_009761245.1). Taxonomy (NCBI): domain Eukaryota; kingdom Metazoa; phylum Chordata; class Mammalia; order Primates; family Cebidae; genus Sapajus; species Sapajus apella. The sequence continues at coordinate 3,376,231 of NW_022436969.1, read as the reverse complement.
GGGAGTCTTCAAGTGGATCCTCATTGTTTGTGCCTCTTCTGGTCATGTTGTTGTATAATTCTATTCCCCTTCAATGTCAGCAGGATCCAGGGCTTTGTTCTAACCAATGGACTGTGGCAAAGGTAACCAGATAAATGTTATTACGTGTACATAGTTACTGTACATAAGACTGTAACATCCATCTTGCTAGGAAACTCTCCCTCCCTCCCTGGCTTTGAAGAAGCTGGCTGCCATGTTAAGAGCTGCCATGGGAAGAGTGTCATTAACACAGGACATACATAGGGCAGCCTGGGGCTGATGGCCATCAAGAAATGGAGGGTCAGAGTCCTATAACCTGAAAGAACCCAAATTCTGCCAACAGTCACCTGAGGTTGGAATCAGATCCTTCCCCATTGGAACCTCTAATGAGAACTCAACCCTTGCAAACAACCTGCTTGAATACTTGCAGAGGACCCAGTGAGGTGTTTGGATAACATAGAAAATGTAAGATGATGCATGGGAGTTATTTTAAGAAGCTAAATTTTTTATAGTAATGTTACACAGTAAAAAATAACTAATGCAGATTTTGATATATGGAAGTGGAAGTATTAATTTGCTAGGGCTTCTGTAACAAAATATCTTAAACTAGATGATTTAAACATTAGAAATTAATCACATCACGGTTCTTAAGGCTGGAAGTCCAAGACCAAGGTACTGGCAATGTTGGTTTCTTCTGAGGGTTGTGAGGGAGAGTTGGTTTCATGTCTTTCTCCTAGCTTCTGGTGGTTTACTGGAAATCTTTGGCCTTTCTTGGCTTATATATGTATTACCTGATCTCTGCCTTCATTTTCATAGGGCATTCTTGTGTGCATGTCTGTTTCTGTGGATAAATTTCTTCTTTTTGGAAGAGCATAGTCATATTGGATTAAGGCCCACCACAATGACCTTGTATTGGCTTAACCATCAGCAAAGACTCTATTTCTAAATAAAGACATACTTACAGATATTGGGGGTTAGAACTCCAATGCTTTTCACAGGAAATGATTCAAACAAAAGCAGTGGTTACTACTGCAACAATACCTAAGAGTGTGGAAGTGACTTTAGAACCAGGAAGTGGGAAAACTAGAAGGATTTTGAGGACTATGATAAAGAAAAATTAAATTGCCTTGCACTGACTTAGTAGAAATCTGGACCTTGGGGAAACTCTCACTGAGGGTGACAAAGAAGGTGAGGAACATAGTAGTGCTTGTGGAAGTGAGATCCATGTTATATAGTGGTAGAAAGCTTAGTGAAATTTCTCCCTTAGTTATGGTTAAAGAAGAGCACCTAAGTAATGAACTTTATTATTTAGCTAAGGACATATCAAAATAAAGTTTTGAATGTGCCGTCTGTTCCTTTTGCTGCATATAGTAAAATGTGAGAGGAGAGGGATAAATTGAAAGAAGAACTGTTAAGACAAAAGCAACCAGGACTTGATGATTTAGAAAATGTTCAGCCTCTCCAGATGACAAAAGATTCTACAATTAATTAATGACTTTTGAGCAAAGTCAGCAACAATGAGAAGAAATGCTCTTTCCTTAACTGTAAGAAGTACATAAGCTTGGAATTACTGGGAACTGTCAAATGGAGAGAGCCTGTCTATAAATAAAATAATACAAAGAAGAGGTAGGAGACAAAAAAATAGCTGATCACTGATAAAATAGTTAAATCTTTAAATCTAGCCATAATTGTTCTGTCATTGGATTTATAAATCAATAAATGCATTTTATTTTGTTTAAAAGAGGGTAAGTTCTTTTGTCATGTAAAAATGAGGATTAGAGAACTAAAATAAAAAAGAAACACAAATTTACAAAGAAAAATAATAAGAAAACTCTAAAGAGAAATAAAAAGTAAAGTCATTTCTCTGTGTGTTGATAAAAATAAAAGCTTATATAATCACATTTTATAATCTTCAAATTTTCTGTCCAGCTAATTATAGTTAGGAATACAATAATTATAACTGCAGCCAACATACAAATCTGTTTTCTGAGAAAGAAGAGAAGACTTATATTAAGTAATTGGAGAATGTTCTGGAAATATTCTCAATGTTCTCCAATTTTCAACAGGAGAGCCTAAGACATGGACAAGATTGGGACTGCAACTTCTGGCAGGTAGTTCTTTCCCTGCTAATATTCTAATGCTATAGTGGTAGTCCTAAAAAACTCAACTCTTTTCTCATTTTCTCTTTATGTAACTTTTGACTTTCTTAATCTTTAACATCAGAATTAATTATGTTGTAAAATAAACTATTGACTCCAAACTGGGGCAAGGAGGATTAAAAGTGGCTTCAGGAGAGATGGTGACTTTTCTATAATGTGACTGAAAAAGTGTGGCGATACTGAATTAGATGTACTCAACACCACTAAGTTGAGGCTTGCAAGAGATAATGAATGTTTAAGAGTTTCCCCTACCTATTTAAATTAACTTATTTGGGATTTTCTGTTTTTTGAAGCCAAATTTAGCTTTCAAGAATTATTGTCTTCTTCTAGAAATTACTCAAGTGATAGGTGGTGATACATCCAGTGATAGAAAAATGGCATAGGCTCATCAGAAACTGACCCAAACATGAGGTAGAGAGTCTGTTACCAAGTACAACACATAATTAAGGCATCTGGCCCAGCCTTTGCATACAGGTTTTAGCTCTGGGTTTTTAGATCTATGGGTATAGGTATTTTCACTTGCTTGATGATTTCTTATGAGGAAGCGTTAACGAAAAATATTTCTTTGTAGTCCAGTACCAGGAGGTCTTATGGTGTTGGATATACAGTATTTTATCCTTCCCTCTGCCCTAAGATGCAAGGAATACTTTAAATCTGTTAGAGTGTCCCTTTATAAAGAAATAGGTATTGGCTATGAAAATAGGCATATCGTAAAAAATGAAGTAATTGTCATATAGGATTCAATAAATATTTATAACTTATAAACATTAGGTTTATATAAAATGTTGAATTCATTGTTCAGAAAGAAGCTTTTGGCCAGGTGCGGTGGCTCACACCTGTAATCCCAGCACTTTGGGAAGTCGAGGTGGGCAGATCACCTGAGGTTGGGAGTTAGAGACCAAACTGACCAAACATGGAGAAACCCCGTCTCTACTAAAAATATAAAAATTAGCTAGGCATGGTGGCACATGCCTGTAATCTCAGCTACTTAGGAGGCTGAGGCAGGAGAATCACTTGAACCCAGGTGGTGGAGTTTGCAGTAAGCCAAGATTGCCTCATTGCACTCCAGCCTTGGCAACAAGAGTGAAACTCCGTCTCAAAATAAATAAATAAAATAAAATAAAAGAAGTTTTTAAAAGCCTACAATAACCCATTTTAGTCTAGTACTTTTAACAAAACCCTGATTTTCTGCTACATTATTTCTAGGAAATATCACTGTTCAGCTTGCCATTCTGTGAAAGGTTTGTAATACCTTTTGTATTTAATATCTTGTTGCTTTTTTATTCCAAAACTATGGCCTCTTTTTTAATATAATAAAGAAAATTAAAAAAAAAAAAACACTAGGAAAGTCACTATCCTAGGTTGGAGTCAATACCATTATTGCTATTCAAAGGCAGGAAATAATCAGATATTAGGTTGCAGCTAAGGAAACAGTTTTGTGTGTAATGGAAGGAAACAAAAGCCAAAGGTAAGCAATGCACTAGGACCTGAATGAAGCATGTAGGGGAGAGAATAGGATCATTCTTACTAGTTGCTTTTTTATTTTATCTGACACATTCAAACTGCTGTACTTCTAAATTATAGCAGATAGGTATATAGATAGATTGTGGGCCATCCCTCAGTAAGTATATTGATAAAGCATGCCAAGTTTCCCAGTCTGATAAAGTATCATCCTATTTATGATATGCTGTATGTTAAATTTTATTTTACACAGATTAGAGTATCAAAGTAACTTGGTCTTGTTACCTTGTTCATTAATTTGAGTGTTCATTTATTCAATAAATATCATTGAGTCATTGAGTACATAATACTTTTCAGATAATTTCCTTTATACCGGAATGCTATGGTAAATAAAATACAAAAACTTATTGCCCTATTGGAGCTTAGACTATAATGCTCCCAAATATAACCAAAATGCTAAATAGTTTAAATCACAATTAGCAAATATTTAGGGGACTGTATCTTAGTCTTAGGCTCAAAATCAATTTTTCTCACAGGTACTCTAAAATTATTAAATAGATAACAGTGCAGAGTTTGGCCACTTATTTTCCAGAATTCCTGAACTGAGATACAGACTTGCTATCTGATTATTTGCTATGCTTTCTGTTAGTGTTTCTTCAACTTCTACTCCTTTCCTCCTGAACTCAACTACTTGATCATTTGAATTGTAGGCCTCATTTGTTCATTCACTCATTCAAAACCATGTATTTCAATTCTATTTTCATAAAATGTATTTTTAAAATATATAGTGTTCACATCAAATAAGAAGTATGGTGCTATTATTCCCACATTATAGGTGAAGTAATTGAGGCGGTAGTTTGAGCCAGTTCTTGTGGCTAATAAGAATAATTGTTAGAATGTAAACTCAAGCCTTTTTTAGTATAAAAGTTTGGGCCCTATTTCATACACCTCCCTTATAATTGAGAGCACATATATTCTCTACAGAGATTTGCAGATCTAGTTTTAGGATTTCCCATGTATTCCCATCTAATTGGAAATATAAAAATTAAGGGAGCTGTAATAAATAGAAACAAAAACAAATATGACAAAAATGTGTACAATATCTATATGATGAAAACTATAAAACTCTGAAGAAAGAAATCAAATAAATGGAGAGATAGTCCGTATTCATGGATAGAAGACAATATTGTCAAGATATTGGTTCTGCCCATCTTGGTCTATAGATTCAGTCCAATCCCATTTCAAATCTCAGCAGTTACTTTGTGGATACAGACGAAATGATTCTAAGGTTTATATGGAGAGGTAAAAGACAGAGAAAAGGCAAGTCAATATTGAATAAGAAGAAAAGTGGAAGACTAACACTACCCTAATTCAAGACTGACTACAAAACTGTAGTAATCAAGATAGTGTAGTTTTGGTGAAAAAAATAGACAAATTGAATAGATTAATGGAAGAGAATAGAGAGCCCAGAAATAGACCCACATAAATAGAGCCAATAGATTTTTGACAAAGGAACAAAGGCAATACCTTATCAGATAGTCTTTTCAGCATATGGCACAGGAACAACTGGTCATTTACATGCAAAAAAAAGTTATCTAGATTTAGTCTTTACAACCCTCAGAAAAATTAGCTAAAAAGGATTATAATCCTAATTGCAAAACTATAAAACTCCTGGAAGATAACAAAGGAGAAAACCTGGATAGTGATGGCTTTCAAGATAAAACACCAAAGGTATGTCTCACGACAAAAAAAATTTTGACAAGCTGGATATTATTAAAATTAAAACTTCTGCTCTGCAAACAATGATTTCCAAAGTATGAGAAGACAAGCCACAGACTGGAAAAAATATATTTTCACAAGGTACACTACTAAAGAAACCTTTTATCAACATGTAAAAGACATTCAAAACTTGATAATGAGAAAACATACAACCTTATTTAAAAAATAGGCACAACATATGAATAACCACTTCATAAAAGACACACACTTGAAAAATTAGCACATGAGTGATGTTCAACTTCATATTGTTATTAGGGAATTGCAAATTAAACAGTGAGATACCACTGCACATGAATTAGAATGTCCAAAATCCAAAATACTGACAAGACCAAATGTTGTCAAAGATGTGAAGCAACAGGAACTATCATTCACTGCTAGTGGGAATACAAAATGGTACAGTTTGAAAGATAGTTTTGAAATTTATCACAAAACTACACACACTTATATGATTCAGAAATCATGCTCCTTGGTATTTATCCAAATAAATTGAAAACGTATGGCCTCATAAAAACCTGAAAATGGATATTTATAGAATCTTTATTCATAATTGTCAATTATGAATAAAACTGGAAACAGCCAAGATGTTGTTTAGGAGGTGAATAAATAAACTTTGGTACATCCAGACAATGAAATATTAATGGTGGTAAAATTAAGTGAGGTATTGAACTATAAAAACAGAAGAATCTTAAGGAATATTAGTATGTAAAGGAAGCCAATCTAAAAAGGCTATATACCGTGTGATTTCAACTATGTGGCATTTTGGAAAGGGCAAAACTATACAGGCAGTAAAAAGACCAGTGGTTTCTAGGGCTGGGGAAACAAGGGGGATGAACTGGCTGGGCACAGAGGATTTCTTGGGCAGTAAAAATAATCTGTATGATGATAATATGGTGGATACATGTCATTGCACATTTGTCAAATCTCTTAGAATATAATATCAAGGGCGAACCCTAATAGAATATAATATCAAAGGTGAACCCTAATGTAGACTATGGACTTGGAGTAATAATTATCTGTCAATGTGGGTTCCTTGATTTTTAACAATGTGCCCCTGAATTATGGAATATTGATAGCAGAGAAGGCTGTGCATGTGTAGGATCAGAAGAGACATGATAACTATGTACTTTCCAGATTATTTTCTATGAGCCTAAAATTTGTCTAAAAAATAAAGTTTATTAGCAAAACAAAACAGAAATAGAATGCAGTATTTCTCAAAGCACTAATGTGGAATACTCTCTAAGAGATATTCTACAACAAAAAGTCAATACAGAAAAAATGAGAAACAAAAATATTGCATATGCTTGGTCTATATTTTATCTTTTTAAAGAAAGTTATGTTGCTATTTCAGCATTTGAACATATGAACTCAACTGAGATTAGAGAAAATAGATTTGGCATCTATTTTACAAAATTATTAAACCAACGTGCTCTTGGCTTCAGAAATGGCAAGTGTGCTATAAATACTTACAGCTATATCTAATGAATAAATAATAAACTCCAACAAACCCCAAAGACAAAAAAACTAAGAAAAAAAGGAACAAAGTAGCTGCAAAACAACTAGATAACAACATTGTGATAGGAACAAAACTTCATGTATCAGTATTAACCTTGAATGTAAATGGATTGAATGCTTCACTTAAAAGATATAGATTGGTGGAATGGATAAAAAAATAATTTATATGCTGCATACAAGAAACTCACCTTAATTTTATAAAAGGTATTTATTTAATTTTAAAACTTTTAATTTCAGGAGTACATGTTCAGATGTTCAGGAGTACATGTTCAGTACTGGTTCAGATGTTCATAGGTAAATAGGTGTCATAGGGTTTCCTGGTGCAGATAATTTCATCACCTAGGTATTAAATCTGGTACCTATTAGTTATTTTTCCTGATCCTCTCCCTCCTTCCACCCTTCACCCTCTGAGAGGCCCCCATGTATGTTGTTTCCCTTGATGTGTTCATGTGTTCTCATCATTTAGCTCTCACTTCTAAGTGAGAACACATCTTATTTGTTTTTCTCTTCCTTTGTTAGTTTGCTAAGGATAATGGCCTCCAGCTCCGTCCATGTTCCTGCAAATAACATGCTTTTGTTTTTTATAGCTGCATAGTATTCCATAGTATGTATGTACCATATTTTCTTTTTCCAATCTATTATTAATGGGCATTTAGATTGATGCCATGTCCTTGCTATTGCGAAAAGTGCTGCAATGAACATATGAATGCATATGTCTTTGCAATAGAGCAATTTATATTTCTTTGGGAATATACCCAGTAATTGGATTGCTGGATTGAATGGTATTTCCGTCTTTATCTCTTTGAGGAATTGCCACACTGTATTACACAATTGTCAAACTAAATTACACTGCCACTAAGAGTGTATAAGCATTTCATTTTCTCATCAATCTCTCCAGCATCTGTTATTTTCTGACTTGTTAATAGCCATTCTGACTGGTGTGAGAGGGTATCTCATTGTGATTTTGATTTGCATGTCTCCAGTGATCAGTGATTAAGTTTTTTTTTTCATATGATTGTTGGCCACATGTATGTCTTCTTTTGATAAGTGTTCATGCCCCTTGCCCACTTTTTAATGTGTGTGTGTGTGTAAATATGCTTAATTTTCTTACAGATGCTGGATATTAGACCTTTGTCAGATGCATAGTTTACTCTGTTGATAGTTTCTTTTGCTGTGCAGAAACTATTAAGTTAAATTAGATCACATTTGTCAATTTTTGCTTTGCTGCAATTGCTTTTGATGTTTTTGTCATGAAATCTTTGTCTGTGCCTATGTCCTGAATGGTATTGACTAGGTTGTCTTCCAGGATTTATATGGTTTTGGGTTTTACATTTAAGTCTTTAATGCATCTTGTATATGGTGTAAGGAAGAGGTTTAGTTTCAGTTTTCTGCATATGGCTAGGTAGTTATCTCAGTGCCATTTATTGATAAAAAGTCCTTTCCCCATTGCTTGTTTTTGTCAGCTTTGTAAAAGATCAAATAGTTGTAGGCGTGCAGTCTTATTTCTGGCCTCTCTATTGTGTTCCATTGGTCTATGTGTCTGTTCCTGTACCAGTACCATGCTGTTTTAGTTACTGTAGCCTTGCAGTATAGTTTGAAGTTGAGTAACATGATGCCTCCAGCTTTGTTCTTTTTGCTTAGGTTTGTCTTGGCTATTCGTGCTCTTTTTGGTTCCATATGAATTTTAAGTTTTCTCTAGTTTTGTGAATGAAGTCAATGGTAGTTTAATGATAATAGCATTGAATCTATGAACTGCTTTGGGTAATATGGCCATTTTAATGATATTGATTCTTCCTATCCATGAGAATGTAATGCTTTTTTGTTTGTGTCTTCTCTAATTTCTTTGAGCAGTGGTTTATAGTTATCCTTGTAGAGATCTTTGCCTCCATTGTTAGCTGTATTCCTAGATGTTTATTATTTTTGTGACAATTGTGAATGGGAGTTTGTTCATGATTTGGCTCTTGGCTTGACTGTGTTGGTGTATAAAAATGCTTGTGAGTTTTGTACATTGATTTTGTATCCTGAGAATTTGCTGAAGTTCTTTATCAGCTTAAGAATCTTTTGGGCTGAGGCAGTTGGGATTTCTAGATATGGAATCATGTCATCACAAACAGGGATAGGCTCATTTCCTCTCTTCCTATCTGAATGCCCTTTATTTCTTTCTCTTGCCTGATTGCCCTGATTAGAACTTCCAATACTATGTTGAATAGGAGTGGTGAGAAAGGGAATCTTTCTTTTGTACCAGTTTTCAAGGGGAATGCTTCTAGCTTTTGCCCATTCAGTATAATATTAGCTACAGGTTTGTCATATATGAATCTTATTATTTTGGAAACTCACCTTAATGTTAAAGACATTTATAGATTGGGGATAAGGGAATGGAAAAAGGTATTAATGTAAATGAAAACCAAAAGTGAGCAGGAATTGCTGTGTTTATACAGGTTAAAATAGACTTTAAGGCAAGAAGAGTGAAAAGAAACAAATGTCATTATGTAATGATAAAGCAATTAATTCAGCAAGAGTATATAACAATCATAAATATGTATGTACTCAATATTGGAGCATCCAGATTTAGAAAACAAGTATTACTAGAGAATACTACCTAAAGAGATAGACAGCAATACGATAAAGTGGGGTCCTTCAGCCAGGTGTGGTGGCTCACATCTGTAATCCCAGCACTTTGAGAGGCTGAGGTGGGTAGATCACGAGGTCAAGAGATCAAGACTGTCCTAGCTAACATGGTATAACCCTGTCTCTACTAAAAATACAAAAATTAGCTGGGTGTGGTGGTGTGCTCCTGTACTGCCAGCTACTTGGGAGGCTGAGGCAGGAGAATTGCTTGAAGCTGGGAGGCAGAGGTTGCAGTGAGCTGAGATCATGCCACTGCACTCCAGCCTGGGTGACAGAGTGAGACTCCGTCTCAAAAAAAAAAAAAAAAAAAAAAAGAAAAAATTGTGGGAGACTTCAATACTCCACTCACAGCACTGGACAGATCATTGAAACAGAAAATCAACAAAGAAACATTGGAATTAAATTGCAATTTAGACTAAATGAACCTAACAGACATTACAAATAGTTTACCCAACAACCTGAGAATATAATTATTCTCATTAATACATGGGACATTCTCAATAATAGATCATACAAGCCTTAGTAAATAATAATAAGAAGTCGTAACAAGTAACTTCTCAGACCACAGTGGGATAAAACTAGAAATTAATCTCAAGACGATTCTCAAAACTATACAAACACATGGAAATTGAACAATATGCTCCCAAATGATCTTTCGGTCATTAAGGAAATTAAAACAAAAATTTAAAAATTTTTGGAAAAAAGTGAAATTGGAAACACAACATACAAAGACTCTGGGATATAGTAAAAGCAGTGCTAAGTAGGAAGTTTGTGCCATTAAATGCCAACGTTAAAAAAGAGAAAAAAAAATAACAAATTAACAACCTAACACTGCACCTCATGGAACTATAAAAACAAGAACAAACCAAACCCAAAGCTAAGGGAAGAAAGTAAACAACAAAGATCAAAGGAGAACTAAAAGGAATGGATACAAAAGAAATACAAAGGATCAACAAAATAAAAATTTGGTTGTTTGAAAAAATAAATTGATAAACTGCTAGCTAGCTAATCAAGAAGAAAGAAAATCTACATAAACACAATCAAAAGTGAAAAAAGGAGACATTACAACTGATACCACAGAAATAAAAAAGATTATCAGAGATTACTGTGAACAAGCATATGCTCACAAATTAGGAAACCTAGAGGAAATGAATGAATTCCTGGAAACATACAGCCTCCCAAGACTGACTCAGGAAGAAACAGAAATTTGGAACAGAACAATAGTGAGTAGTGATATTGAATTAGTAATAAAAAAACTTCCAACAGGAAAAAAACCTCAGTATCAGATGAATTCTTAGGTAAATTCTACCAGATATATGAAGAACAGACACCAAATCCTCCTGAGTTTGCTGCAGGGCTGGGGCCTTCATGGAGAACCTCTACTAGGACAGTGGGGAAGGGAAATGTGATGTTGGAGCTTCCATACAGAGTCCTTACAGGGTCACTGCCTAGTGGAGTTGTAAGAGGGCCACCATTCTCCAGACCCCAGAATGGTAGATCCACTGACAGCTTGCACTGTGAGCCTGGAAAAGCCACAGACACTCAACCCCGGCCCATGAAAGCAGCCAGGAGGGAGGCTGTACCCTCCAGAGCTACATGGGCAGAGCTCCCCAAGACCTGGTGGGAGGGTAGTTAAATCATGGCGGCAGGTCTTTCCCGTGCTGTTCTTGTGATAGTGAAAATGTGTCATGATTTCTGATGGTTTTTAAAAAGGGGACTTTCTCTGCACAAGCTCTCTTCTCTTGTCTGCTACCATGTGAGAGATGCCTTTCACCTTCTGCTATGATTGTGAGGCCTCCCCAGCCACATGGAACTGAAGTCAATTAAATCTCCTTTTGTAAATTGCTCAGTCACAGGTATGTCTTTATCAACAGTGTGAAAACAGACTAATACAAGAACCCTGTATGTTTTGTATTTGTAACTAATACAAATCTTCAGCTAACTGATCTTTGACAAAGTCAACAAAAACATACACTGGGAAAGGACACCCTTTTCAATAAATGGTGTTGGGAAAATTGGATTACCATGTTCAGAAGAATGAAGCCAGACCTCTCTCTCTCTCTCACCATATTCAAAAATCAAATCAAGGCTTAAATTTAAGACCTGAAACTATTAAAATACTAGAAGAAATACTCATCAGAACATTGGTCTAGGCAAATTATTCATCACTAAGACTTCAACAGTCTAAGAAACAAAACCAAAAATGGACAAATGAGACTTAACCAAAAAGTTTCTGCATAGCAAAGTCAACAGAGTGAACAGAAAAACTGCAGAATTGGAAAAAATATCTACAAAGAATGCCCCTGACAGGTGACTGCTATCTAAAATTTAGAAGGAACTCAACACAAAATCCAAATAATCTGATTAAAATATGGGCAAAAAGCATAAATAGATATTTTTTCAAAAGAGGACATACAAATGGCCAAAATGCATATAAAAAAAAAACGCTCAACAGCACATCAGAAAGTTAATCCATCACAATCAAGTAGGCTTTATCCCTGGGGTGCAAGTAGGTCATTCACCAGACGCAAATCAATAAATGTGATTCACCACATAAACAGAACTGAAGACAAAAATCACATGATCATCTCAACAGAAGCAGAAATGTTTTTGACAAATTTCAACATCCTTTGTATTAAAAACTCTCAACAAACTAGTATTGAAGGAACATTCCTCAAAATAATAAGAGCTATATATGACAAACCCACTGCCAACATCATACTGAATGAATAAAAGCTGGAAGCATTCTTCTTGAAAACTGGCACAACACAAGGATGCCCTCTCACACGACTCCTATTCAACATAGTTTTGGAAGTCCTGGCTGGAGCAATCAGGTAGGAGAAAGAAATCATCCAAACAGGAAGAGAAAAAGTCAAACTATTCCTGTTTGCAGACAACTTGATTCTATATCTAGAAAACCCAATAGCCTCAGCCCAAAAGCTATTTCAGTGGATAAACAACTTCCAAAAAGGTTCAGGATACAAATTCAATATACAAAAATCACTAGATTCCTATACAACCACAGCCAAGCCAGGAGCCAAATGAGGAGCACAATCCAATTTACAGTTGCCACAAAGAGAATAAAATACCCGAGAATACAGCTAACAAGAGAGGTGAAAGTTCTCGACAATGAAAATTACAAAACACTACTCAAAGAAATCAGAGATGACACAAGCAAATGGAAAAACATTCTATGCTCATGGATAGGAAGAATCAATATCATTAAAATAGCCATACTTCCCAAAGCAATGCACAGATTCAGTGCTATTCCTATCAAACGACCAATGACGTTCTTCACAGAACTAGAGAAAACTATTTTAAAATTCACCAAAAATAGAGCCTGAAGAGCCAAGGCAATCCTAAGAAAAAAGAATAAAGCTGAGGCATCATGTTACCCAATTTCAAACTGTATTACAGGGCTACAGTAATCAAAACAGCATGATCCTGGTACAGGAACAGACATATAGACCAATGGAACACAATAGAGAGCCCAGAAATAAGGCTGCGCTCCTAAGACTATCTGATCTTTGATAAAACTGACAAAAGCCACGGGGAAAGGACTACTTGTTCAATAAATTGTGCTGAGATATTAGGCTAACCATATACAGCAGATTAAAATTGGCCCCCTTTCTTACATTGTATACAAAGATCAACTCAAGATGAATTAAAGACTTAAATATGCAACACAATACTATAGAAATCCTGGAAGACAACCAAGGCAATACCATTTAGGACATAGACACGGGCAAAGATTTCATGATGAAGATGCCAAAAACATTGCAACAGAAACAAAAATTGATGAATGGGATCTAATTAAACTTGACAGCTTCTGCACAGCAAAAGAAATGATGAACATGGTTAACAGACTGTATAGAATGGGAGAAAATATTTGCAAACCATGCATCTGACAAAGGTCTAAAATCCAGCATCTGTAAGTACTTAAAGAAACATACAAGTAAAACATGAACAGCCCTATTAAAAAAGTGGGCAAGGGGCCTGAACACACATTTCTCAAAAGAAGACATACATGTAGCCAATAAGCATATCTAAAAAAGCTCAATATTATTGAATATAAGAGAAATGCAAGTTAAAATCACAATGAGATACCATATCACACCAGTCAGAATGGCTATTGTTAAAACGTAAAAAAAATAAGATGATGGTGAGATTTTGGAGAAAAGGGAACTCATACACTGTTGGTGTGACCGTAAACTAGATCAACCATTGTGGAAAGCAGTGTGGTGATTCCTTAAAGACCTAAAAACAGAACTATTTGACCCAGAAATCCCTTTACTGGGTATATACCCAAAGGAATATAAATTGTTCTGTTATAAAGACACATGCACATGTATGTTCATCGCAGCACTATTCATAATAGCAGAGGCATAGAATCAACCTAAATGTCCATCAGTGGCAGACTGGATAAAGAAAATGTGGTATATCTGCACCATGGAATACTATGCAGCCATAGTAAATGATGAGATCAAGTTATTTTGCAGGAACATGGATGGAACTGGAGGCCGTCATCCTTAGCAAACTAACACAGGAACAGAAAACCAAATACTGTATGTCCTCACTTAAAAGTGGGAGAAAAATGATGAGAACACACGCACACATAGAGAACAGCACACACTGAGACCTGTCAGAATGTGAGAGGCGGGAGAGGATCAGAAAAAATATCTATTGGGTACTAGGCTTAATAACTTGATGAAAAAAATTATCTGCACAGCAAACTCCTGTGACATGAGCTTACTTATATAACAAACTTGCACATGTACCCCGAACCTAAAATAAAAATTAAAAATATTCTCAGTATCACTAATCTTCAGCAAAATGCATGTTAAAACTACAATGAGGTACCATCTCACACCAGTCAGAATGGCTACTATTAAAACATCAAAAAATGACAGATGTTTGTAAGAATGTAGAGAAGAGGGAATGCTTACACAATATCGCTGGGAATGTAAATTAGAACATTCTCTATGGAAAACAGCATGGAGGCTGCTCAAACATCTAAAAATAGAACCACCATTCAAATCAGCAATCCCACTACTGGATCTCTACCCAAAGGAAATAAATCATTATATTAAAAAATACCTGCACCTGTATGCTTATTTAGCACTATTCTCAAGAGTAGATATATGTATGATATGAAATCAACCCAAGTATTCATCAATGGATAATTGGATGAAGAAAACATGGGTGTGTGTGTATTTGTGTGTGTGTATACACATATATATGTTATATCTATACTACATATAGATATTTAAGTCTTTTTTTATGGCTGGATAGCATTGCTGAACAGTATTGCTGAAAGTATTATGTGTGTGTATATATACACAGCAATCACTCAATATATACACACACACACATACACATACAATACTTTCCACATAGTACCAAATGAAATATATATATATATATATATACACACACACAATAGAATACTATTCAGCCATAAAAAAGATTGAAATTCTGCCTTTTTCAGCAATATGCATAGAATTGGAAGCCATTATCTTAAGTGAAACAACAGAGACAGAAAGTGAAGTACCACGTGTTATCATTGTAAGTGGGAGCTTAAATAATATGGACACATGGACATGGAGTGTGAAATAACAGTGGAGACTTGGAAATAGAAGAGGATGGGAGCGGGGCAAGGGATGCAAAATGACATGATAGCTACAACATACATTACTTAGGTGACGGTTATAATAAAAGCCCAGATTTTACCGCTATGTATCTATGTAACAAAACTGCACTTGTAACCGTTAACTGTGCACAAAAAATATACAGAATTTAAAAAGCTATAACAAAGTATGTTTTACAATATAAAGTTTTATTGTATTTAAAGATTAACATTGCGGTGGTTTATTCATGGCCATGAAAATATGTATCTGTTCCTTTATGTGAATTAAGTAAAAGTAATTTTGAAACTGCTTTATGATCTAAACATTGCAAATACTTCTTTTTAAGTAAGATAAAATTTCTGTGAAAGTTGAAGAGGCAGTTAAATTGTGGCAGAAACTGTGACTTTCAATGGAAATGTGCTCAGAGAAAACCAGAGCCTTTACGACCTTTCTGAAAACCAGTAGGAAGTAAAGACACTAGTGTAGTTATATTTTATTTTTGTGGTCTGAATAATATATTAGTGTGTATTATGACATATATAGTGGAGGAGAAGAGACAAGGTGTCTCCAGAGAGCTTTACTGAATGTCAAAATCTATTGTATTGACCTCATTTACTCCTCAAAGTTACCATATATCACCTGGATTCCCTTTTCACTTCCCTTGATGACAAAGCTCTGACTTGAGAATTTGTATAAACTGCTCGAGGTCACACAACCAGTGAGAAATGGAATCAGAGGTTGAGTTCAGTTCCATCTGACTCCATATTCCAATTTATGAGCTTATGAAAGATTCACAAATTAAAGAATACTGACATGTAGGGGGTAGTTGCAATATGGCTATAATATTATATTTTTCACAAGTTACGTAGGAAATATCTAAGGCAGTGATTATCAAATTGCTCTACTGAATCCTGTGGTTTCAATGATGAATTTTCCAACAAACAATAAAGACTACAACTTCTTGAGGAGAAAAGTTCATCTTTTCACCTATGGCATGCTGGGTGCTTTTGAACAATGGTCTTTTAAAAAAGAATGGAATCTGCTACATGTGATTTGAAAGCCATGGTGTAGCTTGTGGGAGAGTAATGGACATTCCCAGGTAGGAACTATTGGATTATGCGAGGTAGAATACTTCCTGAATAGAAGTTATATAATTTTCAAAGTTCACTTTCAGCACAGTACCACATGAAATCCTTAAAGTAGATGAGATTAAGAACAAAGGAAAACACAGCTGAGCTGCTAAGGAGCCCTAACTGTGGGCATTACTGCTTGTCCCACAAGGTTTTCTTCAGTCATGATAACAGCGACCAGTGGTGATGTGTTTGAAAAACATTATACAAGTGACTGTGTCAAAGTGATTTGAGAAGGAATACTAAGTGCAGGTGAGATGTTGCAAGTCAAGAGAACTAGAGTAAAGAGAAGCATATGATTAAACCTGGCTGAAGTACTTTGACACAGCTAATCAAAAAAGACAGTCTAATAGAGCCAGCTAAGTACTTTCCCTTTATCCATTCTCTGAGACTTGAGGGCATTTTGAATGTTCATATATGTGACAGGTGAGCTCATGCCCCTCAGAGCTTGTTAGCCTTCCAGATAATCTGTCACTTACCATATTTAAGTTTATAGATGGATTAGATGCTGATTGAATAGATTTATGAAAGGCAGAATATATATGTATATGTATATATGTATAAATAGATTTCTGAAGGCTATATATATACATATACATATATATTCACCTTATACAATATGTATATTTTTTAAAACCATCATCTTTTAGAAGTAATAGAGTAAAATTTACATGGCAGTTGAAAATCTCTAGCCTAATATAATACTCATTTTGTGTAACTACCTAAGAATGAAAAAAAATTGTCATATTGATTTTTCATATCATATTTTATTTTGTGTTTTGTGACCAGTTAGTATAATCATTATTTACATTTCCAAATTGACTTTTTGAAAAATAACATGTTGTTATAGCAAATGACATAATATGATTTAGTTTATTTCTGCTAAATTGTGAGTCTCTCAAGGTCTCAGATAATGTCTATTTCTAATTTCCCTGACACTTAGCACAGTCACTGGCACACAGCAATCACTCAATAATTTTTACTAAAATATATTAGGTGTAAGTATGTATAAGCCTTTCATAGATTAGTGTGAATGGAACTAAGGGCCACCAGAAGGATGTCTATTAAATAGGTTGATTACTTTGCATTTGTGGAAGATGTATGAAGAGTCACATACAGGCTGCATAAGCTTTGGAGTTAGACCGTTTTTAGGTCAAAATTCTTGCTCTGCCATTTATTGCCTGTGAAACATTGGGCTAATTATTTCATCTCAGAGCTTCAGTTTTCTCAATCATAAAGTAGCATAAAATAAGGCCAGCCACAGAGGGTTGCTGGAATAGCAAGTATATTATAATAATGTACATAGAACAGTACCTGTCGTTTGCCTAATTATAGTTAAAAAATTTCAAAAGTCTGGTATAGAATATTCTTTGACTTAAATACATTTTCGTATGTATCCTACCTAATTGGTACAATTTCACCCTCTTTGACTCCACACCTTCCATAAAGTCGATTTAATATTTTGTAAAATTCCCCCTAAACACAAAAGATTATTTTAATAAGTCAAAAAAGGACAATTAGTATTTTACTTATGTTTTCAGGAGAAGAAAAAAAAATACATCAGCCTGTGGAGATGCTTTAAAAACCAAGTGAAGTAACAACCTTTACCCATTTCTGCTTTCTCCAGTTTTCTTCTGCCCAGGATAGCTGCCTCATTCTCTTTACTTTTTTTCCCTCTACCCTCTGAATTCTTCAGTTTCTCCAGTCAAGGTTATTCCAACCTTTCTTCTTCCCAACCATGTTTCAAAATCATGTCAGCTCAAAAGCTTTCAGAAAAATAAAACTTAGCGGAATAAACTAGACCATCTACCAATCCTCGTAAGAATCTTCAGTCAATGGTGAAAATTTTTAAAAACATTTCTAAAGCTTAGAAATGTTTTAAGAAAACTTAGAAAAGTTTCTAAAACTTAGAAATGTTTTTAAAAGGTGAATACATGGATGGCAGAGACTGCTAGTTGCCTCCAAGAGCTGATTCTCCTCTTTCTTCTTGATGTCAGAACACCTTATACAATGCTGTGCAGTGGTTCTACTTTTAATAAGTGCACCAGTGAGTCCATGGATGTGCAGCCAAAGGCAATATTTCCCAGCTGGCGTTACAGAAACTATGGCATTGAGATTAAGTGCAGGTCAATGGGATCAAGTGGAAGTGAGCACGGAAAACCTTGATCAGAGGAAGAATAGTGGGAAGGATATCAATTATTATTAAATATGAGAATTTGTCAGTCAGACCTTATGCAGAGAGAGGAGAAAGAACTAGAATTGTGGAATGGTTTGTTTTCTTTTGACATCAAAATGAAGAAAGTCTGTATTATAGCAGGGATTTCACTAAACTATGTTTGGGGTATTCCCACACTTGGGAATACTTCACTCGGAGCAACAAGACCCTTATTCAATTATAATGGTTTGATAATGAGAAAAATTATGCAAATGAGACAGTAATTAGAAGCTAAGTCTCAATGGTTCTAGTTAGTTCCACCTTTGAGGGAGGTCTGGGAGGAGTTTGGGAAGAAGTTTGTGTCTCATACAAAGGGTTGAGGCCAGCAAAGGGAAGCATGTGATTTATGTGTACAAGGTTTTAGTTCTGAGCCTACTGGTTAAAGAGGGCCTCCAAGTAATTGCAGGCCTGGCCAAATTGAGAGGCAGCAGCTGCACTAGTTTGACTTCTCAGTATTGATGTTTGGAAGAAAACTTCAGGAACCAGAAACCCAGGTCTAAGCAAAAGTAGAGGCTTCCTCCTTATGTCCTGTAAAACTTGGCCTGAGTTCAACACAATCCAGGTTTGTTCTCTTTTGTGACTGTTCTCCCTGGGTTTCCACCACCTCTGGGCACTGGGTTGATGAGGGGCAGTGGAGTGCAGAGGGAGGACCATAAGGACTTAGCAACTTGAAACATTAAGCAGGATTTCTCCTGTGTGGGCAAGACACACTGAACTCCAGAAACACACGTTGAAAATGCTCCTAACTTCCCTCTGCATTAGTCAAAATAACACTAAATGACAAAACAGGTACACTCCAATATGCCAGTGTGTTGTGATTTCTATTTCCATATTCTTTCTTTCTAATTTAAAGTGTCTTTCTTGAGAAAGGTCATAAGGCAAAATAGACACTCTCTAGGAGAGAACTGACCTAGGGAGGGGGGAGTTAGGTTGAGGTGCGTGTATCAGATGAGACACAGTGGAGAAGGGAAACCAAAATGCATGAAATAGAAGAAATTTATTACTCACAGGTCCCAGAGGGGATAGGGGTGCTAACAGATAGTCCAGAGGTGGTGAGGAGCTCAACCAGTTGGTAGGGAGAGGGAAAGAGTGAGAGAGGGAGAGAAAGAGAGAGAGGACCTTTGGGATTATGTCTCTATTAAAGTCCGTGGGTGTTATCTTTTAGGCTTCTCTGTGGGGGTTGTAGATTGGTTAGTTTAAAGACAACACACATGAAGTGGAGAATTTATTTATGACTCTGATGTTGACCAATAGGTTATTATGGTCAGATGAGGAATAGGCCATACGTGACAGGGTATGATTGGGTTTGAAGCAACTTATGTCAGGCTTAAAAATGGATACCAAGGTGGCAATTACACTACACAAATGTATGACATGGTGGTTTATCACAGAGAAGTTGATTTTGCTTTTGGTGTAGTCCAGTTGGAGGTGATGTGGACAATGGGTGGATCTGGGAGTCTAAGTAGGGTGGTTGTTGGTCTGTAATCAAATTGCCTGGATTCAATTCCCAACTCATCATAGACTAATTTTGTGACCTTGATGAACTTAACTGTGCTTTGACTTCCTAACCAGTGAAAGTAATAATTTAATCTTATGTTTGGATAACAAATTAAATAGCAGTGGCATAATTATAATACCTAGCTCATAGGAATGTGAACATTAATGAGATAATTCATGAAAAGGACTTAATACATAACTGATACACATTAAACACTCAACACATGCTTACCTACTATAAATTTTATTAGAGTAGATAACTGTATTTTTAACGTTTTTCTATGATGCCAATATTTTTGTACTTTTAGTATGTTACTTAACTCCGATGTAGGTAGGAATTTATCTTAAACTAGAAAAGTCCAGGAATAGATTTTTAACAGCTTGTACATTATGCCTACTGGTACGGCAGTCCTTAATCCTTCCTACTTCCCCAATCAGTGACACGTAGTGTGAAGATTCTCTTAGGGAAAATAGAGAAGCCAACACTAATTAACAATGCAATTATTTAACACTTCACCTCCTCTTTCTAACAGGCAGGCGTACTCTTCCTCCTCCTCCTTCTCATTAGAATCTATAATTTCTTTTTCTCTTGATGTTGATCTTAACCACATTTCACCAATGTCTACATGTTCAGGGGTGAAGACAAACTTTATTCAGTTTAATTTGACCAATATTGATTAAGATCTATTATATAAAAGTATTATTTTGGAAACACATCCATATAGTCAGAACAAAAATTTCTGTCTTTGTGGGGTATTTGAGTGGAAGGTGCTCAATAATAAACAATATAATGTAAAGTAAAAAGTGAATTAGGTAATATGCTAGGAGATGATATATGCAAAGGAATAAAGCAAAAGTGGAGTAAGGTAATGAGGATGTGGAGCCAGAGATGGGAGCTGGTGTTAATTTAACGTATGTTGGTCAGGCCTCTCTGAGAAGGTTGTAGTTGAGGGAAGACTTGAGGAGATAAGATTTATGTTCTAAATGTTTGTCCACTCAAAATTCATATGTTGTACCCTGACTTCTGAGATGACTCTATTAGGAGGTGAGACTTTTTGGGAGATGGTTAGGTCATCAGTGAGAAGTCCTCATGAATGGGATTATTGCCCTTATAAATGTGGCCCAAGGGAGATAGTTCACCCCTTCCACTCTGAGAAGATATTGCAAGAAGGTATCACCTTTTACATGAATCAGGAAGGCCCTCAGCAGACACCAAATCTGCCAGCAGATTTATTTTGGATGCCTCAGCCTCCAGAACTGTGAAAAATAAATTTCTTTTGTTTATATGCCACCTAGTTTATGGTATTTTGCTATGGCAGCCTGAACAGAAGAGAGTTCCATTCTAAGAGGAAGAGGGTTCTTGAGAGAGGTCACAGCTCACAGAAAGGCCCTGAGCTGAGCACACGCATGGCTACCCTAAAGGGTTATTGTAAGGCTTAAAAGAGAACAGGGTTATGGAAATTCTGATGGTGGATCTGGAGATGTGTAGCTCGGTTCCTCCCTGATGGAAGAACTTGCTGTTTGGAGAGAGTGGTAAGCAGACACACTCTACCTGTCAGCTCTTTCAGGGTCTGCTTTGGCTACAGAGAGTTGCCTCATTCAACTTCACATCCTTCCCGGGCAGCCCACCTGGAGCAGAGTAGTTTAAAGGCCCAGCCATTTTGTCTCAGTGAGGACATGAGGAGAGGCAGCACTTGCTTCAGAGCTTCCTGGCAGGTTGACTGAGGCTCGCTTGGGCTTGCACTGCAGGTCATCTTTCCCTTTGGTCCAATCCTACTTCCTCTCCTTTCTTTCATAGGTTTTGATCTCCCAGAGAACCCAACTTATGACAACACTGAAATAATGTTACAACTTATTGAAACATGAATTAGTTCTAAGATTTCATGATTTTTAAGAGAAAGAACTACATGGCAGGAAGATCATTGACTTTGAGTTACAGCTCTTGTCATGAATGATGTGCTTTTTTGACACGTTTCTTAAACTTTTTATCTTTAATTGCCTCATTGGGAAAACTGGGCTGATAATTTCAACTTCCATAATTTGGTGTGAATTAAATTATATAATAAGTATATAAAGTTCTATGGGTGTCTTACACACAAGTATTGTGTAGAGTATAATCATTATAAATTATTCATATATTCTCATATTTAGAGGTCACTATTTTTCAAGTAATACTAGACTAGGCATGTGCTATGATTAATAGTTTGAACTTTTTATAAATTATAAAATGTATGGCAGAAAAGTAGACAAATCCACAAATGATTTCTACAAGGTGAAAGCATCCATATAATCATAATGCAGCCCATAAAACAGAACATGATTATGACTCAGAATCTACCTTCAGGTTTCCTTCCAGTCACTGGCTCACCAAAGGTAACACCAGAGATTAATTCCCCCATTTTTCAATTTTATAAAAATGGAATCAAGCAATGTGTATCTTTTTGAATCTGGCTTCCTTTGCTCACATTTTGTTTGTAGATTCACCCATGTTATTGTTTGTAGATGCAATTTACTCATTTTCATTACTGTATATTACTGGGTGAATAATTTACAATTTATTTGCCCTTCTATTGCTGATCAGCATTTCAGGCTATTGCAAGTATTGTTGTTATGAATATTCTTATTCTCTTCTTTTTTGGAACACAAATGCATATATTTCTCTTAAGTATTTTCTAGAAGTGAAATTGCTAAATTGTAAGATATATATCAGTTTAATAGATACAGCAAAACCATTTTCTAACATCTTCATACCTATTTATTCTCCAACATGTGGCTTGTGGAAACTGTGGTTACTCCATATCCTTGCCAATGCTTGATAGCATCTTTTGTTTTGTTTTTAAAAAATTTAGGCTGGGCACGGTGGCTCACGCCTGTAATCCCTGCACTTTGGGAAGCTGAAGTGGGCGGATCACCTAAGGTCAGGTGTTCAAGACCAGCCTGGCCAACAAGGGAAAACCCTATCTCTACTAAAAATACAAAAATTAGCTGGGTGTGGTGGTATGGGCCTATAATCCTGGCTACTCGGGAGACTGAGGCAGGAGAATTGCTTGAACCTGGGAGGCAGAAGCTGCAATGTGCAGAGGTCATGCCAGTGCACTTCAGCCTGAGCAACAGAGTGAGACTCTGTCTTAAAAAATAAAAAAAAGAATTTGAACTATTCTGATAGGTGTATTGGTATCATATTGCGATATGATTTGATTTGATTTTAATTTGATTTTCTGAAGACTAATGAAGTTAAGCAACTTTATGAAACCTACAATTTATTGACCATTCATATTCTCTTTTACAAAGTTTCCATCCAACTCTTTTGCCCATTTTTCTGTCAAGTTTATTGTCTTTTTCTTAATGTTTTTAGGAGTTGTTACGTATTTTAGTATAAGTCCTCTATTTAATATAAGAAATGTCTTCTTCCATTCTATGATTTGTCTTATTCCCTTATGATATTTTTTAGTTGAACACAGGATCTGAATCTTAATATGGTACAATTTAGCATCTTTGTTAAATGATTTTTATGTTTTTATTAAGAAAACTTTGCTTATGCTAATTTAATAAGCTGTTTTTCTATATATTCTAAAAACTTTAACATTTTACTTTTTGCATTAAGATCTATAATTCATCTGGAGTTGATATTTATAAATGATGTTAAGTAGAGGTCAAGGCATTTTTTAAAACAATGTGCATCTCCGACCTATTTAATAAGAAAGCTTTCTTCTTTGACTGTACTACACTTCTTTGTCATAAATCAGTTGTGCATGTATGTGTAGGTCTGCTTTTTACAATTTTGTATTCATCTATCTTGTGCCAGTGTCACAATATTACGATTATATTTGGTATTGTAAGTCATTTGGTTTCTTCTTTTTCAAAAATCTGACTCTGCATTTCTAAAAAAGGTTCGAATTTGTATTTGCATTGCACGGAATCTGTAGAGCATTTTGAAGAGTAGTGAAATATCTACAATACTGAATATTTCAATCATAAATAGGGTATATCCCCTAAATATTTAGGTCTTTAATTTCATATAAAATGTTTTTTATAGTATTTTTTGTAGCAGACATGTATTTTTAAAATTTATTCTTGAGTATTTGATGTTTTTTATACCATCATAATCAGTAGCAGTTTTCCAGATGACATTTTCTATTTGTTCATGGCTGGTTCATAGAAACACAAATAATTTTTATATATTGATTTTAATGATTTTTCATGTTCACTGATCTTGTAGTAATCTATTATTCATCTAATAGTTTGCCTGTAGATTCTTCTGAATATTCTAGGTATAAAATCATATCTTCTGCAAATAATGAAAGTTCTCTTTCTTTCCAATTCATATTCTTTTTAATAAATTTTTTCTTGTTTTATTTTACTGGCAGGCATTTTCAGTGAATTTTAAGCATAAATGGTAATACTAGGAATTTTTGATTCACTCCCAACCTCGTGGCGAAAGGATTTAATATTTCACTATTAAATATAATTTTTCTATAAATTTCTAGGTGGCTACTTACCAGATTAAGGAAGGACATTTTTATTTCTATTTCACTAAGAGCTTTGAACATGGGAGTGTTGAATTCAATGAAATGCATTTTCTCCACATATTAATTCAATAATATATGTCACTGTTTTTTATTCTATTATTATGGAATATTATTAATGCTTAATTTGCAATGTTACAAATATTACAAACTTAAAACATTTGCAAATCAAGCAGTAGTAACATACCATGATGATACCTATTGTTTTTCTATTTAAATTTATTTCATCATAATATATTTTCTTTTAATATGTTGTACAATTTGCAGGTATTTTGCTTAGGATTTGTGTATTTACATTAGTGAGATAAATGAATTATTACAAATTTTAATGTTATGTTTTCATTATCATTCAGTTCAAATAGTTTTACTGTATTCATTTCTGCTTTGACTTGTGAATTATTTAAAAGTGAATTTTTTAATTTCTAGAAATAAGAGATTTTTCAGTTATCTTTTAAAAAAATTTTTAGCTCACTTCAACTAGTTAAGGATATACTCTGGATGATGTAAATGCTTTGATATTTTCTGATAATTTTCTTATGTCTCAACATGTGGTCAGTTTGGTTGATGTTCTAATATTCTTGAATAAAAATGAACTCTTTGGCTGTTGAGTGCATTACTCTACATGTGTCAGATCAATTTTGTTAAATATGTTGTTCAGATTGATTTTAGCTCTCTGATTTCTTAACTGGTTCTTTTTACTAGTATTCAGAGAACTATGTTCCAGTTTATGGATTTTCCTATTTCTCCTTTAAATTCTACAATGTTTCTTTGCATATTTTGAAACTATGTTATTGGGTGCAGATGGATTTAAGATTCTGATATATTCTTGTTGTACTGATTTTTAATTATTTTGAAATGTCTCAAAAAACCTTTAGCCATATATTTTTTGAATAAGGTCTATTTTATCTAACATTAATTTATCTAAGTCAGGTTTTTGTTTTTGTTGTTGTGGGCTATTGTATGATATATTATTTCCCAACATTTAAATTTAGACTTTTGTGATTTAATATCTAAAATGTGCCTCTTGTAAAGTCACATATAATTCATTTTTATTCCATCTGGCACTTGCTATTTACTTAAACATTAAACTTCATAATATGTATATGTGAGTATTTAGCTTATATACATTTAATACAATAGAGTCTAGCGTTTTATTATTCCTTTATTCTTTAGTGCATCTCTTTTATGTCCCTGTTCCCCTTCTTTTGTGGCTTCATTTTATTTAATCAAAACATTGAAAATACTTTTATTACCTTATTTTCTCCTTCTATTAACTTGATAGATAGATATTATTTTATTTTTATTATTTTTTCTGGTTGCCCTCAAGATTTCAATATGCATTCTTACATATTACATATTGATATCAACTTTTTATTTTTAACTTTTTCAGATATTTCTAAAACATTTGAACTCTAATTTGATTTAACCACATCATATTGTTTGCCTTATTTTGTCACATAATATCACATAAAATATTTTAAATTGTATAAGCCATTACACATAGTTTTATGTAGTCAATATCTTTGTATATCTCTTCACATATTTGTTTTTTTCAGAGTGTTTGATTCTTTCCTGTATTTCTATATTATGTGTTTGGTTTCTTTGATTGTTGGTACAGAAAAATTTTCCTTCTTTTGAAGAACCCCTTTTGTGAAGGTCTGTTGGCAATGACTATTTTCATTAAAAAAAAAAACATTAAAAATATTTTTTAAAAGAATATTTTGGTGGGTGTAAAGTTGTAGATTAGCAGTTTTTTTTAGCACTTAGATGTCATTCCATTGTCTTTTTTGAAAATATTTTTCATGTTGAGAAGTTGATTACTCTTGAAAGTAATTGGCCAGTCTTATTACTGTCCTTTGAAGGTTTTTGTCTACTTTAAAGATTTTTCTCTTTAACTTAGATGCTGAGCAGTTTTACCAAGATGAGTCTAGGTGTGGTATTCTTCTTATTTATCCTACTTGGAATTTGCTGAACTTTGTGATTCTGTAGCATTATGCTTTTACATGTTTTTAAGAATTCTTAGCTATTACTTCTACAATAATTCTATCGTATTCCTTCTGTCACCTTTTTTTGTTGTCTATTTTCATAAATATTATAGTTTGTACTCTGCCCAGCATGTCCCATAGGCTCTCATCCATTACCATTATTTCTCCCTGTGCTTCAGTTTATTTTGTATTTGTTTTAGAGCTTATTAATTTTCACTTTTGCAGTATCCAAACTGCCATTGAACCTATCCATTGAGTTCTTATTTTTTTAGATATTTATTTTTAGTTGTGGGATGTACACTTACAATTTTCTCATAACTTCTGATTCTACCTCATGCTTTTTCATCATTTTTCCATTATTGCCTTTACTCTCTTGAACTCTGAAAGTATGCTTTCCAGCTTGCTTCAGTATCAGCTAACCTGAGGATCTGCTTCTACAGTATGATATTCCCAGGGGTATTGGCGCCATGGTGTTGTCCCTTGGTATGCAAGTACTTGGAGCACTTATAAACAAGACTACGTTATATCTGTGAAGCTATACAGGCTCTTAAGTGTTTTCCCTGGAAAAGCCCGTAAATGCTTTCTGGTGGAACTAGTTATTGAACACCTATTCTTTAAGGCACTGCCATGGACTTAAGGAATTACAGAAACACAGGCTATGATCCTGGCCTTGTAGAGATTACAGTCAAATTAAGAACAGAAAACAGCATATATAAAATAACTACAGAATAACTAAACATTAAATTGTGTGATGGTTACTCCAAGGGTAATAGTTCATAGAAAAGAGACATTAGCATATGCTACAGTAACAGATGCATTTATAGCAGTTATCCTGAGAAAGAGTGCAATTCTTCCATAATACCTCGCAATATAACTTGTGTAGCATTTCTCTGAGAGTAAATTGTTTCTTCTTTTAGCCAGACTAAGTCTCTTATTATCACACAATAACAGTTGTTGATAACATTAGGATCTTCAACATTTCTAATGTGTACCTGTATTTCTGATTTTTACACTTCTAATGCCAATGCTAAATTTGAACCCCTACTGGGGGCCCTAGCCTCCTCTGATTTTATCCCTTTCCATGTCCATCACCAGCTCTTTGTCTTTAGGTGCCTGCTTTTTTTGAACTGAAATGTGATTAAATTAATTGGTTTAAAAATGCAGTGTGTGTCATGCTGCGAATATTGGGTTTAAACACAATTGCAGTAGGTAGCACTAATTAATTAATTGGGTTTTATTTTACCAGCTTGGAGTTAAGGAACATAATATGTAAATTTATGCAGAATGTGCAAATCAGTATTTTGATTCAAGCATCCTGGCACACAGAAAAAAATAAAACACTGAATATAGAAAGTATGATATAAGCTAGATTTATTTATCCTATGGGTTGAATTGTCACCTAAGCAACTCCAAATGGAGGCTGGGTTGGGTGGGGCTGGTGGGTAGGAAGATGGACTGAGACACTTAGAAAATTCAAAGTTAATTTATTTCAAAATTCATATAGCTCAAGTGACTAAAGGTAGGAGAAAAAGTATTGATCGAATGAAAGCTTTTCTGAGCTGGCTGTTAAGACCTGTTTATATCTTAATTGATAGCTCCTCTTTCATTACTCTGTCCTGGGGTTAACCTCAATTGTATCCATTCACTCAACTAGTATGATAGTGTACTTTGTACTGGTGATAAGATTAGAGATAGGAAGATTAACAAAACATAATTCTTCTTATTGGGAATCTCATAACTTGGGGGGTATACATGTGCACATAATTAATTATGATGCCTTGTGATAATAATGCTAATAAGTCCCAGGGTTGCTGGCAGTTCTGGCTTGAAGCAATGTTCCATCTATTCAGTCTAGTCATCAGAAGTAGGATCTTTACTTGATCATTTAAGAATGCATTCAATGAGAAGTATCAGAAAACCCAACCATAGTAGTTGAAAAAACAGGACTTTATTTTTCCCATGCTATAGAAAATACGAAAGTGGTGGTCACAGGCATGAGTCCAGCAGCTCAGTAATGTCAGTGCTGAGGTCTCTAAGATTTTTTTTGTCCTTTACATTCAAGGACCAAAATGGCTGCTTAATTCTCATCCACAATTCTGTTTCAAGACACAAAGAATGATGGAAGGAGAAAGTGGAAAGGACCTTTTGTTTAATCGGTTGGCACTTTTATTCAAGAGCGAGGCCCTTCTCCCTCAGTCAGTCTTCCCGTTTCCTCCATTAGCCAGATCTGGGACACATGTTTAATTTTAAACAATCATGGCTGAGAGCACCACCTGTGCAGTGAGTGATTATCAGGTCATGATTTATCTCCTGTGGCTGGTGTTGCTGCTCCCTCAGATCAAGGTCTCCCTCCACCTGCTATCTTAATGCTTTTTTTAAAACTAGGGATAAAGAGGGATAATAATGGCTTTTATATAAGGAAAGCACCGTGTCTGCCACAGCATTCACTTTTTAGAGAATGTTATTTATATTTTATTAGAAGTAAGTTCATAACCAACAGCAACACTTCTAAAGATCCACTTTCTCCTGTTCAACAGCCTCCTCAGACTCACACAATTGCTCCAAAGCCTTTCTGTTTACCCCTTACTCTTACATTCCCACCCAAGCCCAACTCACTCTTTGCTAAAACCCAGAAGTGCTCTCTCTTGGCAGTTGTCCAAATTCTCTCCCTGTTTGGAATCGTGCTGTGATTCTGATCATCTATCCACATCTTCTTTTCTTTCACCAAATAAATGTGACTGGTGCTTCCTTCTCAGAAGCCTCATTTGGTGTTCCCAACACAGGAGGGAATATGGAAAAATATAACAAGTTTCTAAACTCTGATGGCTTTTCTCAAGAAATTCAGCCTGCTACTTAAATTCTGCTCTGTAAAGGATAATCCAAGATCTAGTCAGAAAGTATTATTCTTACTTAAAAAGGAAGGAGGGCAAAAGGTAAGGTTAAAGGAAAAGCAAGGGATATTTGTATATGAATAATTTTATTCTTGTAACACGACAAATCCCGCAACTGATGTTTGAATGAATAATTAGCACACAGAGTAAAATGACAAGTTGAGAGAATGGATGACTGGCCCTTTTAGGGGTATAAAATGAAATGGATGCAGGGGATATGGCAGAAGGAATAGGAAATTTCAGTCAAGTCAGGATCAAAACTGCGAGATAAAAAATGGCAAAATAATTTGTGTACAACTTTTCCTCCAAATTTATTTCCCCCCCTTCTTTACTTTGTCTTTAATTTCAGTCACTTAATATTTCCTTTTTTTTCTTATTCCTCTAACTTTACCTCAATCCATGAATCTTCTAAATAAAAAACATAAAGGAATTGTTATATTTTGGAGTGCTTTCTCTACTCCCTTTAACTTCCTTGATCAGTTTTTAATTAGAGCTTCTAACAGCAAATATTTTTCCAGGAAAAGAAAGAATAACTGCATGATGGGAACTTGTTTCCTATCCATCACACTTTGAGATATACCCGCTCTTAATTAATAAAGTTCATTCATTTAATTTTGGCACTACCAAAACACGATATCTTTTTTTTTTTTCCACTTATTTATTTTATTGCATTTTAGGTTTTGGGGTACATGTGAAGAACATGCAAGATTGTTGCATAGGTACACATGTGGCAGTGTGATTTGCTGCCTTCCTCCCCATCACCTACATCTGGCATCTTTCCCCTTGCTATCTCTCCCCACCTCCCCACCCCCTACCGTCCCTCCCCTAATTCCCCCCAACTGACCCCAGTGTGTAGTGCTCCCCTCCCTGTGTCCATGTGTTCTCATTGTTCAACACCCACCTATGAGTGAGAACATGCGGTGTTTGATCTTCTGCTCTTCTGTCAGTTTGCTGAGAATGATGGTTTCCAGGTTCATCCATGTCCCTACAAAGGACACAAAGTCATCATTTTTGATGGCTGCATAATAGTCCATGGTGTATATGTGCCACATTCTCCCTGTCCAGTCTATCATTGATGGGCATTTGGGTTGGTTCCAGGTCTTTGCTATTGTAAACAGTGCTGCAATGAACATTCGTGTGCACGTGTCCTTATAGTAGAACGATTTATAATCCTTTGGATATATACCCAGTAATGGGATTGCTGGGTCAAATGGAATTTCTATTTCTAGGTCCTTGAGGAATCGCCACACTGTCTTCCACAATGGCTGAACTAATTTACACTCCCACCAACAGTGTAAAAGTGTTCCTATTTCTCCACATCCTCTCCAGCATCTGTTGTCTCCAGATTTTTTTAATGATCCCCATTCTAACTGGCGTGAGATGGTATCTCAGTGTTGTTTTGATTTGCATTTCTCTGATGACCAGTGATGATGAGCATTTTTTCATATGTTTGTTGGCCTCATGATGTCTTCTTTTGTAAAGTACCTGTTCATATCTTTTGCCCACTTTTGAATGGGCTTGTTAGTTTTTTTCTTGTAAATCTGTTTTAGTTCTTTGTAAATTCTGGATATCAGCCCTTTGTCAGATGGGTAAACTGCAAAAATTTTTTCCCATTATGTTGGTTGCCTATTCACTCTAGTGACTGTTTCTTTTGCTGAAAACACGATATCTTATTGGCTACCAGGCTTACCACCATTCTAGTTAAGCCAGCAATTTTGTAGAAATTTTGGACGAAGTTTAGAATCTGTCTTCAGTGAAGCTTTGAAGCCCTTTTTTTCCTCATACGGTGCTCTTTGTATCTCTTCGATCTGGCTATTCTTTAGCTGCATTCTTTGTAATAAATCAGAAATATAATTATCATGTTTCTCTGAGTCCTATAAGTCATTCTAGCAAACTATC
The DNA here is from genome assembly GCF_009761245.1 of Sapajus apella. Taxonomy (NCBI): domain Eukaryota; kingdom Metazoa; phylum Chordata; class Mammalia; order Primates; family Cebidae; genus Sapajus; species Sapajus apella. The sequence goes on along the minus strand of NW_022436969.1, from coordinate 3,344,904 downwards.
CAACTGAAGCACGAGTTTTAAAAACCTTCAGTTTGTAGTTGGTTGGTCAGAAGTACTGGAGGCCTGGACTTGAAATTGGCATCTAAGTGGAGGCAGTGTTGTGGGACTGATCCTTTTAACTGTGGGATCCGATGCTAAGTGTCAGAGTTGAATTAAATTTTCAGACATTCGTCTATTGTCTGTAGAATTAGAGAATTGCTTGGTGTGGGAAAATCCCTATGCATCTGGTATCAGAAATGAAGTGTTCTAGAAGTATTGAGTATTGTGAATTAGTGTATAGAAGAAAATAGTTGGTTTTCCCTGTGTAAGTATCAAAGCCCTTCCAAGCTTCCACTTAGCCCGTGGTGAAACCAAGCCAAACCAAACCAGCAAAACAAAAACCATTCATATGTATCTATTCCCTTCCATTTGCAGCCCACTAATTATCTCCTCTTTGGCCATGTGGGTGATAGTGTCAAGGGACCATTTGTATTGTAATTATCAGGCATATGTTAGGTTTCAAACCTTAGGTCTGCCCAAACTCCAGAAAACACAGACTTAAGGTGGCTTTTTAAGTGTTTCTCCTTTCTCTTGGGATGAAAGCAAAGCACCTCTACGACTTCCCTTCAGCCCTTCATCAATCCATTGCAAAGAAGTGATTCTTTCCTGGAGAAGGCTGATGTCATTGGCAAATTAGGAGTGCTGCATGAATAAGGTAGCAAGTTCAAATTCCCTAAGCATGGTTTGCATGGGAGGCCTGGCACTGTATATTGAAATATTGCAGGGCTTGTCGCTTACCATTTTGTTCTAAACCCATGGGGTGTCACACAAATCTGAAATAGAGTGAAGTGAATCTTGACGTCCTGTATTTTTGTCTTTGTGCTATGCACTGTGTCTAACATTGGAGGTAAACTTGAGGAAGCCTCACTTTTTGCTTTGTAGGAGTGTATGTTTTAGGTAGTTGAGTCAGACATGTAAACAGATAATAAAAATACAAGTCAGAGAAGCTGAATTGAGGGATGCTGGAAACTTCTGACTCTGACCACTGCTGCAGGAACTGGCTCTGGGGGGTTTTGGCCAGCTTTGTACAGGCACAATTTGGCACTGCCCAACTGGGGACCATGCCACCTATGGGGCCCAGTTTCTCTGAAGCCACTCGTGCACTATACCCTCAGGAACCTGCTTGACACAAGAGCATGCTCAACGAACGGAGGGGCAGAGATTTCTGTGGGTGACCTCAGTCCCTTTTAGCTCTTTGCCTCTTTCTTGCATATCATATGAAGTCTACAGGTACATTGACATCTAATTTCAACTAAGTTGTCCTTAGGGTCTACGATTTTCTATAAAACATCTCACCTGTTGCATCCTAGGTGTGGAGTTCACACAAGTAGTTCAAAAATGCTCAAATATTTAATAGAGCATTCTTAGAAATAAATTCTAAGTTAATTTTTTATAAATTAAGGCAATAAAAATATGTTGTTAGAGTATTTGGTACGGTGCTTTATCCTACTTGTGATTCCTTGGGAAATACTAATTGATCACAGAGTATGTGGCGATCACTGTGCAAACCTGGAGTAAAAGAAAAGTTTGTAATTTGTATAACCTGTATAATTTGATTGGTGAGAAAAACATATATATTCCAAATGCTTAAATATCAAATTAATATAAACTAAGTCACCATGAAGTTAATAGTGAACTAGAAATAGATGATTTCAGGCCTCTAGGATGGGGAATTATTTGTTATCAGAGGTGGCCATCGTAGCTTTACTAATTCCTTACAAGGAAACTCAAAAGGCACACAGCTTTTTCTTGGTCTGTGCACCTTAGATGAGGGCATTACTTTAGCTCACTGCAGCAAATAAAATAAACTCAAAGTTAACATTGTTGGTGTTAAGGTTTTAATTAGATTTCAATGTTTTAAATTCAGTCTCCATTTTGCCATTTCCAGTGTGTTATGAAACGGTATGTAGGAAATGATAAAGCATGTTTTCCATCACCAAGACTAGTGACCCAAAATGTTATTCTGACAAGTACGTTTTGGTTTTGCAGGAAAAATAAATGAATTTTCTCACCCATGAATCCATTTACCTAGTATAATTTCTTTCAGATAGAATTCTAAGTTTCAGTTCACTAATATGCAGGTGACTCTACTGTCCAACTGGGGAGTCAGCAGAGAAATGGTATCTTACAGCTGCTGAAAAAGTTTTGTTCCTGTTCACTAGAACTTACGGCAAATAAGTACTTAACTAGTTTGTTTGCTGCAGATTCGTTGGAAGATTTTACTGGTTCTTTCATGCCCAGACTTTTGGAGGAAGATTTCTTTTTAGGGAAACGTGTAGATGATCTCAAACAATTCAGTTAAAAGGCTATTTCACATTTGATATTTTCAGGGTTGAATCGACACTTTTTATGCTTCTTATTTTGAGCATCAAACTTGGCAGTATGAGAGATATGGAAATATAACACTGTTCTTAAGAAACTTACTGTCAGATTGGAAATGCAAAATACTAAATATAAACAAATAATAAAACAGCATATGTTTGGGCAATGCAACTGATTTTTTTTTTAAAGACTTGAATTAAAAAAAAAAAAACAAACTATTTTACGTTCATAGAAAAATTCAGAGGGTGATACAGAGATTTCTCATGGAGACCCTGCCCTGAAATTTTCCTTGCCTCCCAGATTGCCAACATCCCCCACCAGAGTAGTACATGTGTTACAATTGATGAACTTATGCTGATGCATTGTTATCGCCCAAAGTCTGTAGTTTATATTAGGTTTCACTCTTGGTGTTATATATGGGTTTTGACAAATGTGTAATGACATGCATCCACCACTATAGTATCAGAACAAACAGTTTCACTGCCCTAAAAATCCTGTGCTCTGCCTATTCATTTCTCTCCCCTCCCTCATTGATCTTTTTACTGTCTCCATAGTTTTGCTCTTTTCAGAATGCCACATGTTTGGACTCATACAATATGCAGCCTTTATAGACTGTCTTCTTTTACTTAGCAATATGCATTCACATTTTCTCCATTTCTTTTCGTGGGTTGATTGGTCCTTTAAGTGCTGAATAATACTCCATTGTCTGGATGTGCCCTTTTATCTTTCTGTTCACTCTCTGAAGGACATCCTTGTTGCTTCCATATTTTGGCAATTATAAATAAAGGTGTGCAGGATTTTGTGTGGACATGTTTTAAGCTGTTTTGGGTTTAATGAATACAATTGCTGGGTTGTACGGTAAGAGTATATTTAGTTTTATAAGAAATTATCAATTTTCTTTTTCAAAGTAGCCGGACCACTTCACATCCCCACCAGCGCAACACCAAATGCTGGCATTAGTAACGCAGGTGAGCAAAATATTTGGAGGGGCTCATCTTGAAAACGCATTTACCTTGCTTATTGAGTCTTGAAGTCAGGTCGTGTTAGATATCCAACTTTGTTCTTTAATATTGTGTTGAGTCTTTTGTCACTCCATGTACACCTTATAATTATTTTTCCAAGGCCACCACAATAACTTGCTGGAATTTTGATTGTGATTGCATTCAATCCATTAATGAAATTGGGAAGATCTGGCATCTTGGCAGTATTGAGTCTTGCTAGCCATAAATATGGAATATTTTTCCATTTATTTAGTTCTTTGAATTCTTTCGTCAGAGTTTTGTAGTTTCCTCATATAAATTATGAACATATTTTTCTAGGTTTACACCTAAGTATTTCAGTTTGGGAGAGGTGCTAATGATATTGTGTTTTAAATTTCAAATTCCAGGTGGTCACTGCTGGCATTAAAGGAAAGTGATTGACTTTTGTATATCAACCTTGTATCCTACAACCTTGCTATAATCAATTATTAGTCTGGAAGTGTTGGATTGATTCTTTTGGATTTTCTACATAAGCAGTCCTGTCACCTGTAAACAAAGACAATTTTATTTCTTCCTTCCCAATTTGTATATCTTTCAGTTCCTTTACTTGTCTTATGACTTTCAGTACAATGTTGAAAAGGAATGACGAGAAAAAAAATCTTTAATAGATTTTCATTAATTCCTCTCCCTTTAAAAAAAGTAGTCCAGATATTTATAGCCATGTCGTGTGTGTAAGTTAATGAGAATTCAGAGATTAGTTGTGTCTGCAAGTGGGAAGGGGAAATTTCCTGGGGGAAGGGATCTAAGAAGATTATCACGTTTGAATAGGGCGTTGATAGCAGATGAAGCATTCCAGGCTAAGAAAGCCACATGAGCAAAGATATGATCTGCAGTTGAGCAAAATAAGCAGATTAAATGGGAAGGGGACCAGTATGACTAAAGGAGAGACTGAGACTGCTTATTTTAGATTCCCAGGAATGAGGTCAAGGTGGGAAGGCAGATTAGGAAGGGCAACCAGTCACACTGAGGTGGATTCATGGGTTTATGTGTTCATATCTTACACATTGGAGAGGCATTGGGAGTCAATTGAATGCTAAAGTGGCTTGGTGAAATGTTATTTTGGAAGATTAATACCTGTAGCTCTGTTATAAATGGGAAGAGTTAAGCCACCTAATCTGATTGGAAAGATGTAGGGTAAGGGCAGCAGTCTTCAAAATGGGGTATAACCATCCTTGGGATTCCATGGCAACATTTCAAGGACATTGTTCTGGGGAAATTGATTTCAAAGCCCAAACTTTCATTTGTGCTTTTTCCTGAAACTTGACTGTGGTTTGAGATGTCATGCTGATTCTCAGCTCCACCTCTTCTTTCACCAAAACCTTTCTTCCACTTCCAAAGGCACAGTCATCCTCTCTCCAATCCAGAGTCTCTTTCTGGTGCACTGCTATGGGGTGGAAAATCCTGCATATCAAACAAGGAAACAATTCAAAATGTTGTTGGTGTTGAGAAAGTGAAAGCCTCTAATAAAGGAAGTGGCCATAAATCCATACAAGATATGTGGTTTCTAATGCATTTCTTCCAATACAATGTAAAAAATAACCTAATCAGATTGATGATTATTAATTTTTGGTTTCAGGTAAGGTATAATTTTTTTTAAAATACGAAGGCATTTTAAATAACTGAGTGCCATTGCTTTGGGGAAAAAGAAAGACTTTTATTCCTAATGACTTATTTGTTTAAACAATGCTGCTGAAAGCTTAATTCTATTAATAAAAAAACCCTTCAAATTAAATTTAAAGGAGTTTAATTAAGCAATGAGTGATTTGCAAATTGGGCAGCCCCAGAATCACAACAGCTTCACAGAGACTCCAGTACAACCACGTGGTAGATTTATAGACAACAAAAGGGAAATGATGTACAGGAATTGGAAGTGAGGTACAGAAACAGTGATATTTGTTACAGCTCAGTGTATGTCTTATTTGAACACAGTTTGAACACTCAGCAGTCTATGAGTAGTTGAAGTATGGCTGCTGGGATTGGCCAACCCTCGGCTATTGTTACATGCGCATGTTACTAAGTTAGGTTTTCAATTTTGTCTGCCTATTAAGCTAGGTAATAATTGGCTCACAAGGACTCAAACACAGAAGTACGGAGTCCTTCTCAGGCCATATTTAGTTTGTTTTAAGCACTATGTAAAAGAAAGAAAATAGAATTGATGGCTCTTACTTTAGCAGAAATTAATACAGATTAATAGATATATGAACTAATTTAAAAAGTTTCATCTATCTCACCAGGTAATGTAGTCTGCTAATATTTTACATTCTATGTTTTCTAATTAATTATCAAAATATCAAATGTATTGGTTTGTTTTATTAATTATAAGAATAAAAATGTTAATTTAACTACAATATTAGAGTGTTATGGTCCTGAAAAATAAAAATATGTGGATAGGCTGCCAATGAAAAACTTCATGAATAAAAATATATTACATTAGAATAAAAATTATGCAGGAAAATGGAATGGAAATATAAACTCAAGGAGAAAAAAGAATGATAATAAAAACAGTTTGTTCGTGTATTTTTTAAATGGATAATGGAGGGCATCAAATTTCTCTGATAATTTTCCACCGGACACATTTAAATGAGCTAGGTGCCAGTTTTATTTAAACCAGCCAACATTTACAATATGCCAGAAATTATATGCAACTACTTTAAGATAGTTGAAAATTGTAGATGTCAACTAAAAAATGTGTGTGGCTTTTCAAATTATATTTGGAAATCTGTGAGCAAAATAGTTGAAGGGACGTCTCTTGAAAATGCATTTGCCTATTTTTACTTTTTTACTATTACAAATAATAAAGTTTTATAAAAATGCCCATAGCTTCTATTTTTCATAAGATTTAAGAAAGAAAGTATCAATTATGGTATTAGGTATCCACAGGGGAAGGGGGCTGATGGAGCTGAGGTTTCCACAGCCCATAATCTACCTCTTGGCAGTTGGCAGAGGCATGAGGATGGCAAGACAGAGGATGGAGTCTGGGACATATGTGATCCTGATGACTCTTTCTGCTCTTATCATTTGACACTTTTTAATTTCCCTTTCCATTATTTGTCTTTTCATTGCTTTATATTTTATTTTCCAAACTAAATGCATAGATTTTCAAGAGCACGGTCTTTTGCCTACATTCTTTTTAATTTTTTTCCTAAGATGCTAATATAACTCCTGCCATCCAACTAGATATAAAATATTTCTATTTACTTAAATCCTTTCTTATTTCAATAGGAGAACTTAAACTGATGATTGATGGAGGCATTAAAGGAGGTGATAGAGCCAAAATCACACCCTGATCTTGAGCAAGTCTTTGGATAATGATGCTACTTAAAAAAAGAAAAATGCTTAGGATAGAGAGCTTATTTGGATAGACAGAATTTGAGATGAGCTTGAGGACTTGGCTTCCACTGTCCTGTAGATGCCTGTTAGTAAATTGAAAAAGATGTCCCCTCTGTGTCGATAACTTATGCCTTTCTCTGGAGAAAAAAAGCACCCTTCCTCTAGGTATAAACAGTCCTATGTCAGGGCCCAGAATTGTACAGTCCTAACCCAGCGCCTTTGTGGAGTGTACAGATTGCTCAGCTATATTTGCACTGCTGTGTAAGATAGATAGTTCACTGTTGATCCCAGTTTATCTATATGCATTTGCTTTATTCAAACGCAGAAAACTTTATCCTGGCAAAAAAAAAAAATCCATTAAGTTATACTACATTTATACATGAAATAGTGTGTATGAGTTCCCTGCTGAATTCACGTTACCGTTTGCACTCAACTGGATATAAGCTTTATGTTGACAAGTTAGGGAACTTCGGAGATATGCTTGACTCCAAATGCATGCAGTATGTATTTTATCACCCTGTCACAGACGCTTCTTCCCCTTTTCTTTTGCTGTGCCTAAAATTCACAATATCAGAGCAAGTCAGTTTGTATTTGACAAATGCTGGGTTTTTATTTACAAAATGGCATGGCTAGAAAACACGTATTTTACCAGGAAAAGAAGAGCAATGCCATGAATTAGTTTATTTATCTGTGAAAGAATTGTACTTTAAGGAATTTGTTCCCGAACAATAGAAAAAGTCATTCATTCATTTATATGTTTGTTCAGCTAGCAAGCTATTACTATCTCTTATACTCTGGGCATTGTCATTGGTATAAAAAGAAAAAAGGAGGACAAAGTTTTGTTTTGTTTTGTTTTCAATCTAGTGAGGGAGAAATATATCAACAGTAATATAATACAAAGTTTACATGTCCCTTACACAAGTATGTACAAAGCACTGGACCATGAAGTAAAATCTAGGAGAACCCAATTCTGCTACATGGGGAGGGCTCCGCAAAGAAAACAGCATTTGAGTTTGTTGTAGACTGAATGTTTCCCCAAAATTCATATATTGAACTCCTAACCCCAATGTGGTAGCATGTGGAGATGGGGCCTTTGGGAGGTACTTAGAGGTAGATAAGGTCATGAATGTGGGACCTCATGATGAGTTAGTGGGCTCATAAGAAGAGGAATACAAGTCTCTCTGCATGTACTAGGAAAGGCTGTGTGTCACACAGCAAGGAGGTGGTCGTCTGTAAGCTGGCGAGAGTCCTCATCAGAACCCAAACCTGCTGACACCTTAACGTTGGACTTCTAGCCTCTAGAACTGTGAGAAACTAAATTTCTTTTGTTTAAGCCAACCAGTCTGTAGTATTTTGTTAGGGCAGCCTGAGCTGTCCAAGGTGGGGTTTAACTCTGAGGAATCCCTAGACATTTTCTTGTAGATAAGTGATACAGATTTCCCATTTGACCCTGTGGATCTCCTCTCCATCCATCTCTACCTTGTTCTCTGCCCCACAAATGGACCCATATGGGTGACACCTACAGCCCTCCCTGTGCTCTCACTCCCACTTGTCGAGCCCTGGGCAGAGATGAGACGGAGGAGGGTGCAGAATGTGGGTGTGGTATTTATTCCACAGTCTTGTCCCTGGCAGGGTTATCTTTGGCTGGGTTCCCTTTGTCAGGGCTACCTCACTGGCTGTGCCTCTTAATGCAGGGTCACTGCTTCCCTCCAGGTGGCAGGTCTCCACGGCTCTCTGCTTCTGGCTTCCAGCTAAGCTACTGCTGCCTTTTTTGTCTCTTCAAGCCTAATGATGGTAACCCTCCCTACCCCGTTGCTAACCCTAGGGTGCTGCATTATCTCTTTTGATTTATCTACATGCCGCCTACATATTTGTAAATAGTCCCTTTATTAAACCCCACTCAAAGCAACCTAATATGAGTGCACCATCTGTTGCCTGCTGGGACCCTGACTGATGCAGACTGTAAATTGTGTGAGAATGTGTCTGCCTAACTCACCCAATAAATGTTAGCTATCTTTAATACCACACTGTGAAAATATTTTGAAATGTAAGCAATATTTTTTCTTCCAATATTGCCTATTATCACTTCACTGTTTCCAATTAGAGCAGCGAGGCTGTTGATTTCACTGCTTTATTGAAAGGTTTGTTATAGCCATAGCAGAAAAAAAAAATAACTTTGGGGTATAAAATAAATAGACGCCAAAAGACTGAAGGCTTAGGAAAAATTCTAAGTAAGAGTAAATAAAGTTGAGGAGGATTGATGGAGTCTCTGCTGGCGGATCCTTCAGAAGAAAACATTGCACCACCTCCTCCACCAATGAAAGTACATGTGTGGTAAGAGAGGGTGGACAGAGCCTCTGCAAAGAACTAGGAATCCACAGGTAGGCAGAATTATGCTCAGCGAGATGGCAGGATCTCGGAGAAGAAACCACTCTCTGGGTGTCTAAGCAGAAATGTCAGAGATTGCCTCATAGTCTTAGGACAATGCAGAAGTAGCAGAACAAATATTTGAGTGCCCATGAGGGGCATGTAAATAGTGAGGAGATTTTTAGAGCCGCCAGATTGATATCCAAGAGCTAGATGAAAAGAGTAGCATGAATGGGGGATGCAAGCATGCACTGATAAACACAAGGGCCCCTTTTCTGTGCCTGTGTAAACATCTGAGATCCAGCCCCAAGATGGTACAAGGGAGGTGAATTTCTCAGTGGGTTGACAATAGGTTTTACCTACCAGAGATCTGGAGCTCAAAATAAAACATTAATTTGAGTTTTAATAAAAAGTTTTATTTCTTGCATGCCCCAATTTGTAAGCATTGAGCCATATCTGCTACATGTTAGTATGATTGCTATTAGTAATAAAATGGGCAAACATGGACAGTTTTCTAAGTAGAAGTAATAGTATGTCCTAAGGCAGAGAGATCAGGGAACTTCTAGTGTGTGAAGTTGTGGAGGGAGTAATACAGAAGACGAGCAAAGCTGCAACTTGGAGAATTGTGAATAACATGAGTAATGATAATGACTGTTTGCCAAGTGATTGCTATGAGAGAGACCGTCTGCTGATGACTAGAAATTTCATATAGCAATTAATGTTTGCTATGCAGGAGACCCTTTGCTAATCACTAGAAATTCATTATTGTATTTAATACTCTCAGCAATCATTACTTCACAGGAACAAAGTTGAAATGAAAGTAGTTGGCAGTGGCCTAAGTCATGGAACTGGAAAGTGGGGAAACTGGGCTGCAAGTCCAGCAGGGGGAACTGCAAAAGCCCAAACATGCCTTCTCATAAAGCAACATGTCATCATCCCCAGACTTGGACTTGTATTAAGTAGGCAAATGAAGACAAGATATACAAAGATTATGACATGATAAGAGGTGTGCTTTAAAAGAGCATTCTGACAATAGCTAGGAAAAAAATTGCAGGGGTAAAACACTAAAGGCAGAAAGACCAATATAGATTTTCTATGAACCAGGTAAAGAGTGAGAGTGTATTAGTCTGTTTTCCTACTGCTACAAAGAACTACCTGAGACCGGGTAATTTATGAAGAAAAGAGATTTAATTGACTCCCAGTTCCAAAGGTTGTATAGGAGGCGTGGCTGGGGAGACCTCAGAAAACTACAATCATGGCAATAAGGTGGAGGAGAAGCAAGCACATCCTCACATGGTGGTAGGAGAGAGAGAAGGGAGAAGTGCTATACACTTCCAAACAACCAGATCTTGTGAGAACTCACTCACTGTTATGAGAATAGCAAGGGAGAAATCCACCCCCATGATCTAATCACCTCCCACCAGTTTCCTCCTTCAACCTTGGGGATTACAATTCAACATGAGATTTCCTTGGGGACACAGAGTCAAATCATATCAGGGAGGTATGAAGAGTCTTGAACTAAGGGAGTAACGGAGTCAATAAACAGTATGTGGCAATACAGCCTGACTGCCTAGATGAATTGCAGCTAAAGATGAAGATGAGCATGATTCCCATGTTTCTGGTATGTGTCACCACATGAGTGACAGGTTTGCACTTGTTTGTTAATAATTTTTGCTAAAAACTGTGTAACTATATTATCATTGCAGTAATAAAGGAGGAAGGAATTGCCTCTCTAGGATTCAAAGGAGTTGGTGAGCTTCAAACTGGTTCTCACAAAATGGGTAGAATTGGGAGATCTAGTGATGCAAGAGGAACAAGAAAGCAGGCAGGAGAAAACAACGAGGTCAGGGAGACAAAGTTGTCAAGGATTTATTTCTTAGTAGGTTTAGAGTAGTTTTATTCAAACATACTTGAATCACAATGTATTTACCTAAACTTATTAGTACTTCTTTAAATATAAACTATAATAAAATTTGTTGGAGGAACACCACATATTAAAAAAATTTACTAGAAAAAGGAAAAACAGCATCATGTGTGGTTTTGCTGGTTCATGTCACTGCAGTTAGTGAATTTCTGTTTATTTCAGAATTGCGATGACTAAGTTCCAATTCGTATCTAAAATCATATTGAAGCAGAGTTTCTTTTTAATCAATCTATTTATCTATTAATACCAGTCAGTCAATCAGTCATCTGTCTACCTATCTATATTGTTGATGCTCTTGGATGTAGATCCTTGGAGGTATTGGTGAATAAATCTGAGTATTAGTCTTATGAATTCTATTTGTGTCTTTGACATCAGCAACAGTACTCGACCTTATAGTGGCCACCTATTAGATGTCAAAGACTGTGTTGTTGGCTTTGCATAACATATTTCTGATCCTCCCAACATCCTTGAAAACTTGATATTATTCTCATTTGAACAGAGGAGACATTAAGGCTCAGAAAGATTGTTATGTGTCAGTAGGCATTGAAGTTGGACTTCAAATCCTGATTTTCCCAAATCAAAATTCTGGCCTTTTTATTTTCTATTACATTGTCTCTATATTGGTAACCTGCCACATACATTCACTATGCTGAAATTGGAATAGATTTGTCACTAAAAATGTGAATCTGAAATTATTTTATGATTCTATAATAATTTCTGATTTTGAAAAAGAACATTCTGTGAAAGAATAAAGCATATGTAGTTTTTTCATATTTCTCTTTCCCAAGACAGAAGGAGACTATACATCTGGCAAGACAGGAAAAAAAATCCAAAAAATGGAAAGGAATGGAGAACAGAGGCAATGCAGACATTGTCTCTATCTGCCTTGAACTGTTCTAGCCAACAAATTTAAATTGATTTTAAGCTTTATGCTGTGTTATGTGAAAGAAGCTGTGCTGCTTCTTATTTATATTTCTAAAAGAGTGGAATATTTGGTTATTTTAAGAATTGACAGAAATTTCATAGCATCCATGATGAACATTCTTAAAGAAGCAAAGAGACACCAAAAATACATGCTTTTAGCAGATTTTGGGCCTTCATTTTGTCTTAGCCTACGAATTCCACAATTCAACAGAACAGTTGTGAATTCTAGGCTCTATTTTTGAGCTTTGACTCTCATCTGGAAATCATTTGTTCTAACTATACAAAAGAACCCATTTTAAGCATAATTTAGTTTTAGTGCATAATTTCAGTACTAGCTTGCAAAAATTTGTTAAAACTTGAATAGTAGAATATTGAATTGTGTTCTCCTTTTCTAATAAAAATAGATATGGGTCAAATACTTTTTGTGATTAAGTAAGGCTGCTTTAAATGCCATTGTATGGCAGTGACAAAAGAAAGTTAATTATTTGCAATTTTGATAAATTTTCCCCATGATCTTTTCAACATTACTTGCATGATGGAAATTACCTGAGGCATATTATTGAGTTGGAATGTTCACTTTCTTGGATCACCCTGAGGAGGGTGAGGGGAAGTGGGCAAGAGCTGCTATCAGAGGACAGAAAGTGTGGAATGTGAGCTGAGGTCCTAACCAGGCAGCTAAAAGAGCAAAGAGGTTTTCTTCTGGATTCGTACTCTACTCACATTTAAATAACTTAGACATATCACATATCAAATGATTATGTGTGTGTGTATGTGTGTGTGTATATATATATGTGTGTGTGTACATATATATATATATATATATATAATATTTCATTGGGTATCATTGCCTAAAATATGAAGACTTAAAAAAATAAAATACAACGGAACAAACAAAACAACACCCCATACCACCCATCAAATTTATTTTGCAAAATTTCCATCACATTTCAAATGTGTGTTCTATTTAAAGTTTGATGTTTCTAAAATTTTTTTTTACTGACACTTTCCTGTAACTATTTTTTTTATAAGTGAGACTCTTGTCTTTATGTAAAGAGGAGCAGTAAAAAGATGAGCAGACATATGCACACACTTATTGTGACAGGGACCTGATGAGGAGGCTCATTCTGAACAGACTGCAAGTCAAAGAGGCAGCATGGAAATAGCAAGAGACTTTCAGAATTCGTGGTTTTGATGGAAGGGGCTAGCAAAGCCAAAGGAAAATTGCTAATGTGTCTTTACAAAGTTATTGGGATAGTTTAATTTAGTTGGAAAGTTTCTTATACCTGGGGACAAGCCCTTTGTATTTTAACGTCCATCTGTTGAATTCAACAGGGAAAATTTGGCAAAGCTGGTAATCTGTGTTATTTTGGGAAATAATGAAGTTGAAAAAACTTCTCTCTACTATTTCAACCCCTTTGGTATTACCTTATAAAATATCCATGCAAATTTCTGTAAATTTGCCTGATATTAAATTTGTTTGATTTCTGTTAATTTGCTTGATATTAAGATTATGTTAATTTCTTTATGTAAAATGATTCATGAGTTTGTGTGCCATTCTTGCACAAAAATGAAGCATATACCTAGTAAACATACATAGAAATTAATTCATTTCTTACATGATGATGATAAAGGATCTTCAACTGCCTAAAATACATATGTCCAATATTGTATGGTATGAGAGAGATCAAAAGAAAGGGATTGAAAGAAAACATTAGCAAGCAGTTTGGTGTCAAAAATTTGGAAATAGTGACTATTTCCTGATAGTAAATCCAATTCGTCTTTCTTGAAATGACAACTAGACACTTGTATAGGGCAAAAAGACTATAGCAAATTTAAAAATTTGCCATTGGTAACATTTTAGATTTTACGTGCAGGGATAAAAAGAATATTGCTCTGGTGGAATTGATATCATGAGCTGTGGGATGCACATGTTAATTATGGCTGAAGTTGAAGGGAGATCATAGTAGAGAATTGATCTGAAATAGCTTTAATTTGACAAGTAAATATCGGGGGTAGAATGGTAACAAGTATATATTTGATTTTGATCTTGGATTGAGCTTTGATGGCAAATAAAGCCCCCCAAAAATTTAAAGGGGAGAGAAATGAAGGCAAAGGAATGATCACATGAAGACCGGGAGAATGGAGAGTAAGAGCAAAGAGCCTAAAGGATAGATTTCTGGAACACAAGGTAAATGGAAAAAGGTGGCAAAAATAACAAAAAAAGGGGTAGCTCTAGATTTTTATTCCCTTTGGTCTTGCTTTCTTCTTTGTATTTTTCCATTTCTTGATACAGTTAATATTCTTTTCACTAACTCTGTTGTGGTGGCCTGAGAGAGGCTGGTTGCCCGCCTGAAACTATTGATGCATAATACATTACACGGAATAATATGCTTACTGTCCTTTGAGCCTTGACTTTCATTATCAGTGGAGTGCTTTGATAGCATTAAGCTTCTTGATAGACATTCAGGAATGTGTATACTCTGCACATGGTTGTATATATCTCTTTTTATATTTACAAAGGTGGCTAAGTTCCCAGCTCCTAACCACAGACATAATTCTATAAAATCAAGTTATATTTTTCTTCTGTTTAAAAGTTTTATTGAGATACATTTACCCTCCCATCAGTTAGCCAAATGAAATATATGCAATTATATGACACAAATCAAGATGTTGAATTATATAAACTAAATTAAAACTATCTGTTTCTCTTTATTCTTTACACATAAATGAGGATATATATTTTTCAAAGAATAATACTAGGATGATGGCTTTGTCTGCTAAATGTATAACATTTTCATACTAATGGTAGGATCAAGTCCTGTCCATGAGAAGTTGATTACCTCAAACATATTAGTCAATTAGAAAATATTCCAGTTAGAAAAGAAACTGCTAAAATGGATGAAATTATGTAGAAATGATATAAAAAGAAATCAGAGACTGTCATAAATTAGAATAATGCAAAGTTAGCAATAAGAAATCAGTAAGTTAAAGTAAATTGAAGATAAAATAATTAAAATTAACCAAAATTGGGTCATCAAAATTGTATAGTTTTTTTAATTGTAAGAATCAACTTTCTCATCATGTACATCATGAATTCATTAAAGGAGCATGCCTTAAATGGTTTGATTTATGCTGATAGCTTTGTGTTTACCTACACTTTTGCATGTTCCTTTTTAAAATTTCTGCATGTATTTTTATGCTGACTGGCTTGGGTACGGGCTGGAGCTATAGTTAAGGAATAAAGTAAGGAAAAAATTTCCCTAATGGACAGAAACTCTGTCTTTGACTCTTGGTAAACTAGTCACATTTGTTTATCACAGCTAGATGTTACTGAAAATCAAATCCTAGTATGGGGTATCTGAAACCTACCTTCTAGGAAGCTAATAACCAAGGAAAAGATGATTTAAAGTAAAAATAAAATAAAAATAATGTTAGTTATAAATCTGTTCTTTTATTCATTTCTCTTTTTTTCATTTAATAGTGTATTTTCACAATTTTGATGATGTTCTTTTACTGATGGTGTTTGGTTGGTTTAAGTGAAGAGTCATAAGGTAAAAATTACAATTTGCTTCTTGATTTAGTAACAAAAGAAATTTAAAATGCTTCATGGATGCTCAATTTAACATTTTCCTCTTCTGCAGCTGCACTAAAAGGTGCCAACTATCGCGTAGTCTAATAATGTTTACTATATGAATAAGGGTGGAATAAACATTTATTTTACAGTCTTATGTGTTTTTGAATATATATTTCAAAAAAATCCAAGCTAATGAGATCCTTGGTCCTACTCTCTATTGAGACTCTGACATTATCTACTCATGAGTCAACCACTGAATTGAGGAATTTAGCTTTATTTTATAGAATCCCTAGTAGGACTTAAATGGCAATAATATAATTTCTTAAGTAGAAACTGGCATTCAGAAAAATTTATTCATTTATGAAAATAAGTTCTAGAGCTGCAATCTCTATGCATATTTTCAGACCTGTACTCAAAATATTGAATATCATCAGCATTGGAGTGTATCTGTTTAGTACAGTGGTGGCCAACCTTTTTGACACAAAGAACTGGTTTTGTGGAAGACAATTTTTACATGAACCAGGCATGGTGGGGGATGGTATCAGGATGATTCGAGTGTATTACATTTATTGTATACTTTATTTCTATTATTATATCATAATATATAATGAAATAATTATACAACTCACCATAATGTAGAATCAGTGGGAGCCCTGAGCTTGTTTTCATGCAAAGAGATGGTCCCATATGGGGGTGATGGCAGGTAGTGACAGATCATTAGGCATTAGATTCCCATAAAGAGCAGGCAACCTAGATCCCTCGCATGCACAGTTCACAATAGGGTTCACACCTCTATGATAATCTAATGCCACTGCTGATTTCACAGGAGGCAGAGCTCAGGTGATAATATGAGTGATAGGGAGAGGCTGTAAATACAGATGAAGCTTCGCCTGCCCACATTCTGTTGTGCTGCCTGGAACCCCTGGCTCCCCAAACAGGGGCTGGGGACTCCTGATGTAGTTTACAGGCTCCAATTTCCCTTAAATATAGTCTCAAAGTGAAATAAAACAGTGCTTTTCAAAGGATGATGTAAATCCATGTCCCTAGAAATCTTGTTGGAAAGAAGATTTGGATTCAAAGTCTAGGGTGGGGCCTGTAATTCTGCATTTCTAACAAGCTCCCCAATGATGGCTGGTGCTACAAGTCCAAGGCCCAACCGTTATATAACAAAAAATAAAGGTTTTAGTTTGATTGTTTTAATGGGGAAAAAAAAATCCCTAAAATTCATTGATAACTAGTTTTAGAATATTCTTTTGTACTTATTTATGAGTTTATATTACATCTTGAAAATTTAGAGAACTCTAATTGAAACATTCAAGGCACAACTACAAAGATTTCAGTAACCCTAGAATGTGCCAGTAATTATCTAAGAAGTTCCTCCTGATCATTGCGATTTTTGTTTGTTTGTTTTTGAGGAACAACACAATCATTTTACATGCTGGTTCTTGAATGTGTAAAGTTGCCTTATTTTTCTCTTGGAATCTTATTTGTAGGGTTTCCTTTTTATTATAAATTTTAAGTTCCTGTCTTTGGGAAGGGTTAGTTGGATTGTTTATACTTTATAAGTTTTCTTACTGTACTTAGTGTTAAAAATGATGGATGGATTCCCAAGACAACATAGAAAGATTATTTTGTCTATATGAAATTGAACTATATAAAATGATTCCAGGCTATGAGAGCAAGGAGTTTTATAGAAGAAGAGGAGGTAGAAAGGAGGAGGAGTTTCTGCTTTCCTTCTGGGTGTAAAGCCAAACCTTGATGAAATTTTGAAATGGCAAAGTATGCTTTTGGCTCTGAGCCATTTTCAAATATTCACCTATCTGTCAATTTTGTCCTTTCCCCATGACCCCTAATGTTTCATGTATTCTAATCACCTAACCCTTAACCAAAAATAGATGATGTCCAAGACCATGCAAGATGCACAAATTGTGCAGTGCACACCTCCCAGGGCCACCATGTCCTGGAATTGAACAGCATGCATCAGATATTTGTTCCAATGAAGAGTCTTGGACCCACTGTAAACCTACTGATTTAGAATTATAAGATGAAGCCAAAAGCTTTGCATTTCTTAAAAATTATAGAATTTGATGTTATGTACACTAGCTGACATTTTGCGCTATATAGAGGCCTGTTCCACTGAACATAATACCTCCCCTGTAGCTTCCAAAATTAAAAATCAAATTTCCCTAACATAGCATGATGAGGTACTGGTGATGTGACATATGTATAATATTATCAAAAATATTTGCATTCTAAAATAGAATTGTTGTTAACTAAAATGCAACTCTATTTGGCAGAATTTTAGGCATTATGACGAAGAGAAGGGATTTCCAAAAGAAGTATATTTAGGAAGAAGAGAGATGTTGGGGGCAGGTAGAACCACATAGACAGGATATTTATAACTGAGATTTTCCCTTGGAGTAAAATCTTCAAAGATGTTTCTCAAAAGAGAAACAACTTCCTTTTTTCCTTATGAACCCAAAGATTCCCTAAACAGATAAAAGCCCCCCACGCACAGACCATTGCGTTTAGTTATTTTTGTAGTGATAAGCAAGGCTCTACAGGTAATAGAGATTTAGGGATAGAAGCAGCCACTTTTTGTGTGTGTGTGGATGATTTGTAAATCACATAAGGGGCCATTTGGTTTTATGATATTGCAGACTAAATCAGGGTTGGGGGAGGATGTAACAATTCTTTTGTTCCACAAATATCTATTTCTGAGTTCTTTGTGTGGATTAAGCCAATAAAATATTTGTTGAAATTAACAGCATAATGTGATTAATAACAGTTTACTGTGTGTTTTTTCTTTCATTTTATTTTCAAAGTCTATTGGTATACATTCAGATCTACTATGTAAAATATGTTCATGGTTAATTGAGAATGATTCATGGTTATAACCTTGTAATAGGGAGAGGACAGATCTGAAGCTGGGATGAAAAGTCACCGACTAAAGCCGGACTTTGATTCTGGCTAGGGTGCACACAGATATTCTCCTTTTAGACTATTCATTTCCTCCTCCCACTCTTCATCTGTGAAGTGGTGAAGTAATAGCTACTGTGCAGCAGTGTTCTCTGGGAGTAATCAATGTTTTTCCAAAGATGAAAAATTGTTTGTACATGGAATGAGCAGTATTATTACTTTAATTTTAACCACATGCTGTGTATAAAATAGGGCATTAGGCAATTAAAACAACATAGAAATGGAATATGATAAGATGCAGTAAAAAGGTGCTATTTTATAGACATAGTTAGATTAGAAATTGAATGTCTGAGATAGTAAGGATCCTCACAGCTTTGAAAAATATAGCATGAGCTTTGGGTGTTTGATTTTATGAGAACAAATCTTGCCATTTCCTAAGAATGGAGCATGTGGGCAACTGAGCTTATTGATATGATCATTGATCATAGAACACTGTGGATGGAAGGAACTCCAGAGGAGGAGGAAAGAAAAGGTGAGAATCAAATTGTCCACTTCTTTCCAAAAGACATCAAGCATCCAAGGTTCCTGAGTTCTTCAGCTGACTCACATTTGACCAGGGGGCCAAATGGGGCTGATTTTCCTATTTCTGTTGTGACCTGTAAAGCAAGATGCAGAAATCCCAGAGGGAAAAGGCAAATGTTTCCTTAAGCCTTCCAGACCTGCCTTAACACAAACAGATGGTCCTTTAAGATCTAGATTGATATATATTAGAAAAATAATATTTGCTTTAAACCCTCCTTGATATAAGCCCTCACTGATTTTTGGGGATAATTGGTGGGCAGAGGTTGGATTTTAGGGAATGAATATTGACTAACATCAATGATTTGACTTGACTTTGTCATGCAATATTTAGGTACAATGGAGAAGACCAGATTTGATCTTTGTTCTAAAGCTGTTTATGAGTCTGAGGGCAGTGACCTGCTGTAGAATAAAATCTAGGCTTGGCTTCCAGAAAAATGTAGCTATGTGTTCCAGCTCTTGTATTTTGGAAAGGAAAAATGCATCTGTCCCAAAACATGAGACCTCTTTTCTGGTGTGATTAATGGTAATGAATTGTCAGTGGAAAAGTCAAACTCTGTGAAATATATAAAGAGGCTTCTTCTGAGCCAATATGAGTGACCATGGCCAAGGGAACAGTCTCAAGAGGTCTTGAGAAAGTTTTCCCAAAGCAATAGGGTTACAGTTTCGTTTTATACAGTTTTGGGAAATAGGAATTATAGGTAAAACCATAAATAGACTCCGTCTCAAAAAAACCAAACATATAAATAAATACATAGAAGGCATACATTGGTTCAGCTTAAAGAGGTGGAATATCTTGAAGGGGGGGATTATAGCTCATAGGTGGATTCAAAGATTTCCTAGTTGACAATTGGTTGAAAGAGTTAAGCTTTGTCTCAAGACTTGAAGTCAGTAGTAAGAAATGTTTGAGTTAAGATAAGGGGTTTGTGGAGGCCAAGGTTCTTGTTACGTAGATGAAGTCTTATAGGTAGCAGCCTTCAGACGAATTGATGGTAAATGTCTTTCTTCAGAAATTAAAAGTGCCAGGCTCTCAGTTAATCTCTCCTAGATATAGGTAAAGGCCTAGAAAGAAAAGACCTGCTTGCATTAGTAGAGATTCTGTACAGATGCAAATTTCCCACCCAATCAATGGCTTTGCAGGGCCATTTCAATCTGCTGGACCTATGGGAGATATTTCAAAATATGTTAAAGAAATACATTTTGAGGTAAATTTTTATTTCCTTCAGAGTCTGCTATCTGTCATGTAATACTCTATCACATGGGAAGAAGTTGGAAAGAAGGTCTCATTATAGGTTGGAAAGTAAACCACATTATACCAGGTTAACAAAAACCCGTCTAAGGAGATTTTATGGTTTGCAGGACATGACTTACCCTGCCTTCCAAAGTCTTAGATCTTGTTTATAATTTGGTATCTTATTGCCCCAAAGAGTCTATTTGCCAGTCTGAAGCAGCCTTGTTGTCTGGAGTGACACCAGAGGTTTGTTGTCTCATGGCCACAGACATCAAGGATGTGGACACACAAAAAATGAGGTTAGGAGTACAAATTTAATAGATAAAACAAGAATAATTCTCTGCTACAGAGAGGGGTCCCGTAAAAATGGGTTGCTTAAGCACGATGGAATGGTAGGGGTTTTGTAGATGAGCTAGTCTGGAAGCGGTGCCTGATTTACATAGGGCATGAAAAACCTGTCAGGACTAGGTGTGCCCTCTGCATAGGGCACAAATCTCTGGCAGCCCACACCCCAACCTTTTATTATGCAGGTGGGTTCACTGCCTGAGCTTCTCTATGTTACCCAGTTTTTTCTTAGTATATGTATGCTAACAAAAAAGGGAAGGTGGAACCCCATGGGGGACACACCTGGGCCCCAGGTAGTCCTTCTCTATTAGTACAGCTGCTGGCATTCCCCCCATGCAAGCTTCCAGCTTCTTTATGTTGGCAGCTCAATCTTTCAGGCTGCTCATTGTTAGAAAAGAAGCAATCTCTAGGGCTGCATTTGTTAGAAGTGAAGTTCGGCTGAGGGCTCTTTTGCACTCATTATCTGCCTAAATAATTTCTATCTCCTGTATCATTATGATATTTACCTAAACTCCAAAAGGCAGGGGGTATAATGAGGTGTGTCCAATTTCTCATCCTTTCATGGGTGGGGATTCAGTGTTTCAGGTTTCTCTGAGGTCCCGTTGGCCAAGAGAGAATCTCTTCAGTTGGTTGGAGAAATTTAGAAATTTATTGTCAGTTTACACCCTTGAAGAAGATGTGTAGAATTTGAGAATAGATATGCAAGAAGACCTGGGCTTAGGCAATTATTACCAGGGAGAGGGAATGACAGCAAGTTTTAACAGACTTTTTTTTTGCAGAAACACAAATTCTTTCTTGAGGTATTTGGTGACAATCCTAGGATGCTGGGTCTGGCGTGTAGTTTAGGACCTTTTGTCTTCATAGTAACAGTGAGAGAGAACATTGAAAGGCAAAGATTTTCCACTATTCAGAATCATTTCTCTATATTCTTTAGGATTCTAGATAACTAAAAATACAACACATTAACTAATTATCCAATTTCAGATCTAATAGGATAAAACTAATGCTATTAAATGAGAGAGAGAGGGCTTCCAAAACCACTTAGACACCTGTATGATGGGAATAGATGTCTATATGAATTTATTATTATTCTGTAAAATAGAAAAAAAAAAAAACCACTGGGGGGCAAATGAAAAACTTTGGCAAAAAAAAAAAAAAAAAAAGGGTGCTAAGAGGCCAAGGAATTGAATCTGCCTTTGCAAATATTGTAACTGAGGAAATTATAATACTGAAAGATCATATCTAACCATCTCCATTTTGCTTCAACCTCTAAGCTGTCCTTGTTCATTCCTGGGTAATGGCCAATCTAACCTTGTGAAGGAATCTAGTTTATAGTATAATTTTGAAACAAAAATGATAATATCCCTTTCTTGGAAACAAATAAAAAATGCTTTTTGCCTGGGGATGAGTCTGCCTTTTTAGGACTAACAAATTAGCTAAAAGATTAGACGCTATGGTTAGGGGCCATGCAGCCTGTGGCTGCAAGAGTCTGAACCTCACCAAATAACTCCTGGGAATAACATCACTGTTGTAAAACCTAGGATCAGTGCTTGAGATATTTTGCAGACCCTGCATTCTGATGTACCAGCTGACACCACCCAGATCAGTAACCTGTCTCAACTAGTTCTGCAATCCCACCCAGGAACAGAAAACAGCAAGAAAAACACTTTGAGCCCCCTGTGATCCCATCTCCAACCTGACCAGCCAGCACTTCCCACTTCCCCTGCCCCTGCCTGCCAAATTATCCTTAAAAAATCCTATCCCAGAGTTTCTGAGGAGACTGATTTGAGTAATAATAAAACTCTGGTCTGCATAGCCAGCCGTGTGTGAATTACTCTTTCTCTATTGCAATTCCCCTGTCTTGATAAATAGGCTCTGTCAAGGCAGCGGGCAAGGTGAACTTGTTGGGCGGTTACAAAAGTGCATACTCTTGAAGGAAATCAAATACTTTACCTGCAAATGTATCTCTTTGAGGTACTTCGAAATCGCTCCTGCAGCACCAGCAGGATGAAATGGTCTTGCAAAGCTGTCTTTTATGAAGGAAATTTGTCTCTCTATAAAATCTCCATTAATGAAGCCAGGCCTTACATTTCTAGGCCTTTCTTGGATCTAGGTGATATTAAATGTGTCTGACACCTTTAAAGGTCAGAAAAGAGACATTTACCATCCATTCTCTCTGAGGAATGCTCCTTTCGAGGTTTCCTCTATATAACAAGACCCGCTTTGCTAGACAAGCTTCTTCCTTTCTCTTTCTTACAACATACCTTGCCAGTCAAACCTGATTTATCACCATAACCTGTTTTTGGCCGTGATCTGCACCCCCATTTTTTCTATAACCTTAAGATAAGATGGTGTATAAGCTTCTGTATTTAACTGGAGGTTGGGCCCTTCTTCTGAAGATTCTCAAGTATACGTGTTAAATAAATTTCTATGCCTTTTCCCTTATTAATCAATCTGCCTCATGTCAGTGATTTTCAGCGAAACTTCAGTGGACCAAGGGCCTTGGCCTTCACATTTTCTTATAGCTTTATTCAGTATAAAAGTTTGGGTCCAATCAAATTTTATAAAATAAGATATACCTGACAATGTAGAGAAGAGATGCCATAAGATGACAGAGATGAAAACATGCATGAACCAACAGATATAGAGTAATATAGATGTGGTAAATAAAAATGCTATAAAATGTATTAAAAACTGGGAAACATTTTTCTACTAGTTGAAGAAAAATAAAGAACAGACCTGAAAGTGCAGACAAGAATTTTATGAAAGTTCAGCTTAGGAGGATGCCTAGAATTCAGTGAAAAAGAAAAAAGAGGTAAAGACAACTAATGGAAATCAGATTACTATAAAAGACAAACAATAGACACCCAAATATGAAAGTTTTTTTCTAAAGGAGAGAAAGATTACCTAGAAAGAAAAATGCAAACATATTAAGAGAGAAAACATTTCAAATTAAGCAATAAACTTACTTTTTATATTCAAATGGCTTGTGAGTTGTAATTAAAAAGAACTGTATATAGATACAGTCTGATAAAAGTCTGGATGTCCAAAAATGATAAACATATCATCATCCAGGGTAAAGAAAATGTCAAAATACAATGAGAGAAAAATCATCTGTTTTTCAAACTTTTCCACAATGATAAATAAGAGAAAATAATAGAGAAGCATCTATTGAGGACTTCACAACATGTGAAGGCAGATAAAATAAAAATATTGTATAGGAAATGCTCAGTGCTGTTTTCAGCCCAGGTGCAACCAAAGGGCTCCACCTGCCAGATGTTTTCTCAGCCATGCTCCACTGAGGTGCTTCCCACCTCTTCATCATACCTGCAGCCCATCCTTGGCCCACAAGGCTGAAAGCTCTGATGGAAGAGGTTTTAAGGAAAAATGTTATGACTTTAACATCCTGAACCCAAATCAAGTTCCTGTTCACATGGGAAATTGTAAAGGAAAAGGCTGAAAAGCCGTCATTTGTC
Organism: Sapajus apella; assembly: GCF_009761245.1. NCBI lineage: Eukaryota > Metazoa > Chordata > Mammalia > Primates > Cebidae > Sapajus > Sapajus apella. Next base: position 3,320,834 of record NW_022436969.1, on the reverse strand, counting down.
CTAGTCTGAAAACAAACAACTTTACACTTCAAGGTCATGTTCAAGTTTACTTTGGTATAAGAAAATAAACAAGTCAAGAGAGAATTTTTAAATGGTGCTATGAACAATACCTGATGGTAAAAGGCAAAATCATTACAACCAAATTATAAAAATCAAATGTTTTAAAAATAATTAAGGATTAAATACTGATTGTAACAACAACAAAAAAGAAACAGTGAAAAGTAGAAATGAAATGAAAAATTGTGAAAATTTTTCTCATTCTACATAGACGAGGTCAGGATGTGCTCTGAAATTACTGATATAACTGGACACAGGTTCAGTATTTTAACATAAAAAATTAAAACAAAATAACAGGATATTTACTTTTAAAATCACAAGTGAAAAATTAAACATAAGGTAAAAGAAATACACTAAGTATAGAAAGCATAAATCTAGAAAACCAAATATAAAAATAAATTTAATACTTTGAAATGTTCTATTTATATGGTATGCTCAAGCTGTGTGCAAATACTAAAATAGATGTAATTGGATAGGACAATTTTGCTATTTAACAGTTCAAAATCTATTCAGAAGAAAGAATAAGCTTTAAATTCATTATATACATTAAATACATTTGAATACTTGAGTTAGAAAACAAGAAAAACTGAAAAAAGGAGAAATAAATATGTGAATTAAGTTGCCAGGAAGGTAACAAAGTCAAAGAAGATAAACACAATAAAGGAATTAGTAAAAATAAAAGCAGAAATTAATGAAGAAGACTTGAACCATAAAAATGAGATCTGGTTCTTTGAAATGATCAATAACATAGATTAAACTTTGGCAAGTCTATTTAGTTCAATATAGAATCTGACAACTATAAAAGAGAAATTAGGAGATGTTTTATCAATATTAAAGAGATTAAAATGTTAAATAAAAATAATATATTATTTGACAACAAATAGAAAAATCCCAATAAGATGGACATTTTTCTAGGAAACCCAATATGAGACATTAAAAATATGATGTGTAAATAAAAAATAAAAATACAAGGAGAGATAATGCAATTATTTTTTAAAATAACAAGGGTAAATTATCTTTATTAGAAAAATGCAAATCCCAATAACTTTAAAAAAAGGACAGACAGATCTGAGTTTATAAAAATTTAAAGCTTTCATCAAAAGAAGGTATTGCTAAATTTAAAAATAAAGAATAGGAGAAAATGTCAGCAACATGTCCACAGCAAATGGGTAAACGTGTGTAAAGTATAAAGAGCAACTTTCAATCAGGAGGAAAAGACACACAAGTAAAAAAATGGTCAATGGAGATGAACAGGCACATTACTATTGAAGATATACACATGGTTGATGAACATATGAAAATGATTACTCTCACAAATGCAGACTAAAATTATAATGACATTTTTCTTCCATTAAGATTCACAAAATTTGAAGTAATTAGTTACTAATATTGGCCAGGGTATGAGCAAACACTGTTGCTAGGATATGAATTGCTAAAGACTTTGAAAGTAGAAAGCAATTTTAAATGAAAAGATTTTTGGATTTTTTTTTTTTGGTGTGTATACACACAAATATCTGTAAGTATATAAATATATGTAGCCATGTATATGTAATTATATAATGTGTATAAATATGTCATATATAACATGCATTTATACATGTGTGTATTTTGCATATATATGACCTTGTGGAAAGTAGTCCAGAAGGATGGATGCACTTTGTGATTTCCTTTAAAAAAGAATGAGGGTGGAAGTGGTGTTAAATGAAGCTTTCATGTATGCTATGCTTGGTGTTCTTAGATGTTTTTCTGTTTTCTTGTGATGTGTTGTATTTTTAACAGGGAGAAAATGTAATTTATTACTTATTTAAATAAAAATGTACCAGCCTAAAAAATAATTAGTGGAGAAGATTTGTATTCTAACAGCATAGAAAATCATTGCAGGGGTACCCTTACAGATATTTTCGTTATGAAGCAGATAAGTGTGAAATAGCATATGTTGATTAAGTCAAATTGATTGGCAAAGTAACAGAAAATTTAGGACTGTCTCATGCTGACTTGAGAGAGTCTAAGTGCTGTGGACCATTTTCCCAAGTCATTTAGTTTCTTTGTAAATTTAATTTAAAATTACTACCTATTATTAGATGTTATTTTCCCATCAGTGATTTTTTTTGAGTTTTCTACTATTTGCCTTTTAAAATACTCAGCAACAAATACTGTTTTTGTGTATACATTTGTTGTAATGTCTAGTTATTTTTTATGATAGAGTACTATGGCCTATAAATATTTTTTTAACCTATAGGTATTTATTGCCAAATAGCTTCCTGGTAAAATTATCACAATTTTCCATTTCATCAACAGTGTAAAACAGTGCCCATTTCACCCCCAATTATGAGAAAAGCAACAGCAGCAACATTAAAGCTTTAATGTGCTATATGTTGTATATATATTTTTTACTTTTAATATTTCTTTGAATTTGAACATTTTCTCTTTATTTCAAGATATTTGTTTTTATTTTAGAACACTTTATACATTGGCCCATTGATTCTTTTGCATATTTCTTAATTGAAACTTTACATACTTGTTGCCAATGTTTTTCATAGTAAATTACCTAGTTATAATTTTGTTTATGCTTTCTATTTTTATAATATAAATTTAGAAATTCAAAAAAAAATTGAACAATCTCCGAAACCTCCATATATCCACTATCCAGATTCACAGTGATCAAATTTTACCATATTTGCTTCATCTAGCCTCTGTATTTTATTTTTCTTTGTTGAAGTTTTAAAAAGAATGTCCTGAACATAATGTCATATTATCCCTACACATTTCCCTGATCTTACATAAACTTAATACTATTAGCTCACCTAATAAATTTAACATTATTTCTTTGGGGCACCGGTTATTCCTGGTTTGCCTATGTTTGTTCTCAGCCCATCTCCACGATGCTGTGAGTCGTGTATGACTGCTATAAACTGCATCACTGAACTCCCCTTCCTTTTGGCTCCCATTTGTAGAGGAGAATAAGTTCGGGGGACAGGAGATTGAGGTTCAGATGTTACTTCCTGGTCTATCTTTTGCTGGGCTGCCTGGCTGTGCTTCTCTAAAATGATGGCTTTTTCAGGGTAGATTTGTGGTTCGGTTATGGGTCTTCCTAGATTCTGGTATCCACTCTTTCCCTGTACTCTTTTAGGCCTCATGGTAATAACTGTTGATTTCATCTGTTATCTGGCTTATAACCAAATTATCTTAATTGTCACAAAAATATAATTTTTGTTTTCTTTTGATTTTTAAAGAGTCAAAAGTTTTGTTTATTTCAAAATATAAACAAGGCAAATATTTTATATTCAGTTGTCATTTGGGTCACAAACATCTTTTAGTATGATTTAGTTCCCTTTACATAACTTTTTTTTTTTTTGAGACAGAATCTCACCTGTCACCCAGGCTAGAGTGCAGTGGCATAATTTCTGCTCACTGCAACCTCTGTTTCCTGGGTTCAAGCAATTCTCCTGCCGCAGCCTCCAGAGTAGCTGGGATTACAGGCATGGGCCACGACTCCTGGCTGATTTTTGTATTTTTAGTAGAGACAGGGTTTTACTATGTTTGTAAGGCTGGTCTTGAACTCCTGACCTCCAGTTATTTGCCCCCCCTCGACCTTCCAAAGTGTTGGGATTACAGGCCTGAGCCACTGAGCTTGGACTACTTTTTTTCCTTCTTATTGCTTTACTGTAAACACAAGTTTTGATGTCCTGAAGAATATCCTACATTCCAGATCTTTCCATATGATTATGTAACCAACTTGGTATGTCGTTAGGTTTCTTTGTTTAAATGTATTTATAGTTTTGAAGATTGCTTTTTTGTTGTTGTTATTTATTTATTTTTCTTTATTTTAGACAGAATCTCACTCTGCTGTCCAGGCTAGAGTGGAGTGGTGCGATCTTGGCTCACTGAAACCTCTGCCTGTCAAGTTTAAGTGATTCTCCTGTCAGCCTCCCAAGTAGCTGGGATTACAGGTGTGTACCCCCATGTCCGGCTAATTTTTGTATTTTTAGTAGAGACAGGGTTTCACCATTTTGGCCACGCTGGTCTGGAACTCCTGACCTCAGGTGATCCACCGGCCTCAGCTTCCCAAAATGCTGGGATTACAGGTGTGAGCCACGGGGCCCAGCCTATTGAATTGTTAAATATATGAAGCATGTGCTTCCAAAATTAGCACTATATATCAAAGCATTTTTAGTGAAATTTTGCTTCCCACTCTGTCTCTAGGGCCCTTGTCTTTCTGTATAAATAACTTTTTTTTGAAAAAAAATAGCTTTTTGATTCTTCTTCCAGTGATTTTTTTTTTCAAATAAACATTCAGTTTTCTCATCACCATTATTAAAAAGTCTACCATTCTTCTACTGATATCATAGAATAATCATTTAATAAATTTCCAGAAGTACTTGGATCTATTTTGGACTTCCTATTCTTTTCCACTGGTTCATGCACAAATATTATTTTTTAATTATAAAGACATCATAATGTGATTTAATATATGGTAGGGAAAAGCTCTTTTACCACATGATATTTTTTTCAATTTTTAAAAGGTGTTTTTGTTGATTTGTTTTTTATATTAATTTAAAAATCATATTGTCAATTTCCCAAAAGAAAAAAAAACTTGTTGGTGTTTTTGGTGGTTTTAGGAATGTATCCACACATTTTTTGCTAGTCCTCCCCTCAAGAGGTGGAACTTTATTCTCTTCGTGAATGTGAGCTGAACTAAGTGTTCATTTCTGGTGAATAAAATATGGCAAATGTGTTGAGATGTTACTTCTAGGATTAGGTTATGAAAAGAATGCAGCCACTGACTTGGTTATGTGCTCTTGTTCTCTCTCCTGAATCACTCACATGGAGGAGGCAGTGGCAATGTCATGAGGCACCCCTGCAGAAAAGGAGGGCAGCTGCTGTATTGTGAGCACACACAGTCAGGCCTATGGTGAAGCCCATGTCCAGGGACCAATAGTAAAAGAAGTGGCTTCACTTTCCTTTATTCCAAGTAACCACAGGAAATTTGGATCCTCAATCCCTGCAACTCTAGGCTCTGCAGGGTTTGAGGTCTTGGTTCTCAAGTGCTTACTGTTTACCTAGAGGACACAGACAACGTTCCATTAAATTATATGTTATCACTGCTTATTGGGCATGTTGAACTCTTTGTGCCTAGGCACACCAAGTGGAAAAAAATGTGATTTATGCCAGGGATAATTGCCCTAATCAACAAGAGAAGGTAGGGCTTCTTTTACTGATTGATTGAGAGATGGTCTGTTTATGGAACCCGGGCAGTCCATTTGAGTGCCTCTCGTTACTTCCTTGGCCTAAGGTTATTGTGAATGGACATGTATGGAGAATCTGGATTGAGAAGAGCATGATTATAGAGTTCTGACCTCTTAGAATGTAAGGTTGGCTCAAATCATCTGGAAGTTTACTAAAACATACTGAGGTGGTGGTTGAGGGTGAGAGGAAGTTTGAATGCATAGTGGAGGAGGGTGAGGATGAGTCCTCCTTGTGTTTCTGAAAACAGCTGCTGTGATGGGAGCTGCAGGCTGTCATACTCCCTTTTGCTAAGTTTCTCAACAGGAAGAGAAGCCTGTGGAAATAACAGAAAAGCTGCTCTCTCAACTATGTTGAATCTGTGGCAAAAGGGGTGAAGTGTAACAGCCAAAAGAAAGCATCTCTTGATGCATTTATGAGTATAATTGCCCACAGGTTTTAGCTGCAGCACATCTTGAAATCCATCCTTGCCATGGTACCAGGCCTATCCTTGCCCTGGGCTTCCCCCTGCCAATGACCAAATGCAGCTGGAATACCAAGGTAGACCCATTCCTTGCAGACAGGGGCTCCTGTGACGAGCAACTTGGGTTCTGGTATTTCCTGATGGGTCTTGCTGAATTTTTCTTAGAATGTCACTGTAGTCTACACTATTATGTAAACACGCAATTTGTTTTCTTTTCTCTTTCTTTCTCTTGTGGTCAGATTTATACTGTTGTCTGATGGCTGCTCCAGCCTCTGTGGGCTGTTCTCCCATTTTCTCTCTTAGGCATTTCCTTAACTTAATAAATTTCTTCCCTTTGTGGCATTTGCTTATTGGGCGATTCAGTTTAACATGCTTCTTTATATTCCAACTCTTGATTTACTCTATGAGTAACTTAAAGTTAGCTAGTAGTTGCTTTCTAATCCCCTTCCCCATCCACTTTCCCATTCTCCTCAATTTGTTCACTGTTTCACTTTAATGTTGATGTTCATATTATAAAAGAATGGTCAGCAATTTTTTTTAAGAAAGGACCAGATAGTAAATATTTTAGCCTTGTGAGCCAACTGCTTTATTCTGCCACCATATTGTGAAAGCAATCACAGACAATACATAAATTAACGGGCACGGCTGTGTTCCCATAAAACGTTGCTTACACAAACAAGCAATAGGCTGGATTTGGCCCACTGACAACTTCGGGTCTAAAATACACTTACATTTCTAGCTGGTTTTTCATCATTAAGCGAATCCATTGTACTTCCAGCTATTATCCAGCAATTTTTTTTCCTATTTTTCAGTTAATTCTTTCTTCTCTTCCTTTTTTCTTTTTCATTGCTTTTAATTACTTCTAATTATTAAAGCATGTAACATATGCATATTATTTTGTCAACTTCATTCTTATATATTTTAAAGCCGACTTCTACAAATATATTAAACCTTATCCCCATAGATATATCACAGCTTCTCCATTTTAAATGTGCCAGAAACTTATCATTCAGTGTATTCTTTAGGAAATAATATGAGAACAATGTTATCTCAGTTCTTTTAAAAAATCTATAATTATTTATCTTTCACTTTTATAACTGGAGAGTTTGACTAATTATAGAATTCTTGGCTCATACTTTATTTCCCTGATTACCTTAAAAATGTTGCTCATTGTTTTCTATAATGTAATCTTTATGTAAAAATTGATTATCAGTCTGATTTTTTTTTTCCCCTCATACTTGACTTAGACTTTTAGGCTAGTTTTCTCAAGTTTTTTTTTTTTTTTTTTTTCTGTATCTTTGAATTCTCATAGTTTACTTGCTGTTGTGATGATATGCCCCCCAAAATGTATGTTTAAAAATTTTTACTTCATGGTTATCTTCTTAGACTACAGTTTTAAATATGAGATTTATCTCTTTGCTTTAGTTTGCCTTTTGACGACTCCAATTATTTATATATTTTATCTTCTTAGCTTGGATTTTACCTTTCTTGCAAATTCTTCTGATCTTTTAATTCATTTCTGTCTACATTTTTATACGTTTTCTTTTCATTCTACATTGGCCTTTCTACATTCTGCGATATACATTCATTCTTGTATTCCTTCTATTTAGCTTTTATTTCTTGGGAAATGTAGAGTCCTAATAATGGGAGGAGAGTCAGGCTGACAGGTGAAGGGGAAAGCAAGAAGAGAAAACAGATGAACTCTAAGTCTGCCTTTCTTCATGTCCAGGACACACAGTCCTCCTGTACAAATAACTCACAGTCTTCCTGCACCCAGCTATCACCAGCCTAGTAGAAAAATGCCAATTAGTTAGCTGCAACCTTGGCACTATTAGTACTGCCTGTCGCCCTCTCCAGCACAAGCACCATCCTGTAAAATCCTCAGCAAGCCTTTGTCTCTTTGCAGTCAGCTTTTCTTTTGCTGAGCTGCCCATTGCTTCCTTGCAACATATTTTCATACTTTGTCTAATAAGCCTGGCTTTCTTTACCTGCAACTGTCTTGGTAAAATATTTTTTCTGCCTATATGACAGTAGCCACAGATAGCTGTCACCCACAACAGTATTCCTTCTATTTTAGCTTTTATTTCTGAAAATTATTCCTTAGGAACTGTTGGTTTCATATTCTATTGGTGTCTAGCCATGTAATTTCAGAGTTTTTCTACTAAAAATTATGGTATTTTCAAAGCTGTTATTGCTTCCTTAATGCATTTCTCACTTTCATTTACTTTGTTGACAAAGTTTTAAATGTATTCTCTGTCTATTGAAATATCATTAGGTTCATTTTCATCATTTTTATTGTCAATAACTTTATACGGTTTAGATCATACTGCTTTTTTTTTTTGAGGGGGTTTCCATATTTTAATGTTGTGGATTTTCTTAGGCTATTAGGAGGATTTTCCAGAGAGAGAGAGAGAGAGAGGTCCTTGGATTGAGAGTTTTCTTTCTTTTATGTGAAATATTCAAGATATGGCCTCTGTGCAGTTGCTTTTCTGCCTTTTAAAGCTAAGTCTAGATCAGAAAGATCTTCTGTCTTCAACTGCATGCTTCAGCCCTGAGATACCTAGGCCTTGCATTCCAAGGGTCCTCTTAGGCTCACACTCTAAAGGCATCTTGCCTTGAGATTGCTTTTCAGGATTTACTTATTTTGGGTATCTCTACCCTGCATCTGTAGCATCTCTCTCTTTTTCATGCCCAGTGTTCCTGTTCTGCTTACCTTAGTATTTGCTTCTAGTTTTGTTCTTTGAGAGTAAGATTTTGTACTTGTAAAAATGAAGATTTTCTTTGTTTTTCTCAAGGGCATGCACTGACATAGCTCTGTTTGATCTTCAGACATTCATAAACAACATTAACTCTCTGTGAAACTTGTATCCTGTAATGATATTTAGGTTATTCTTAGATCTCTTCACCCAGCTTTCATTTCAATAGGGTCATGTTGTTTTGATTGAGATCATTTTGGAGGAAAATCCAGTTTTCAAGGCTTGTAGTATAAGTGACTATTACGTTTTAACTCCTTTTTCTAACCACATGGTTTTTCTAAGCAGGTCATGCAGCTCTTGGTTGTTTGGCTACACACATGAAATGCTGCAAAGATGCTCTAATTGTGGTGGCAAAGAAAATATACCTATCATATTTTCTGCTGGGGGAACATAACTGACTGATGGCCCTAGTTGCTACTGTCTCTCTATAGATTCGCCCATGTGTTTGTTCTGACACTATACTTCCTGGTGGGCTGCTCTCAGTCGGTGACTGAGCACAGTACTAGGGGGACCTCCTCCAATGAGATTCAGGACTCCTCCTACAGGTGACTTTTACAGGAGGACTCCAATCAACACAGCGGAAACTTTCTTTGTACTCTGCTGGAGTTAAAAACTCCTTCTACCCTGTTATTCTCCATTAGCTTTTTCCTTCCCCAGGTGTCAGCCCTACATCATGCTCACTTACTAATAACTCTCTTGCACATAGATGTGAATTAGCATACAAATGCTCACTAAGTTTCTTTTCTTCAAGCACCTAGATAGGTTAACATAAATGTATGATAGAGAGCACATTTGATACATAAACTAGTATTTGACTTAGATTCATAGTTATCTGATTTACAACTCACACCAAATAATCACAGAAAAAAAATGTAGAAAGATAACATCTGTGTCTAAATCATCCCTGAGGCAGTATGCCATTTTTGATGAAAATATCAGTGTAAATGCTGAAAATGTCAGTCTACTTATCTGGTAAAATACTATTGCTGTGGCCGGGTGCGGTGGCTCACGCCTATAATCCCAGCACTTTGGGAGGCTGAGGCGGGCGGATCATGAGGTCAAGAGACTGAGACCATCCTGGCCAACATGCTGAAACCCCGTCTCTACTAAAAAATACAAAAATTAGCTGGGCATGGTGGCGTGTGCCTGTAGTCCCAGCTACTCAGGAGGCTGAGGCAAGAGAATTGCTTGAACCCGGGAGGCGAAGGTTGTAGTGAGCCGAGATCACGCCACTGCACTCCAGTCTGGTGACAGATCAAGGCTCCGTCTCAAAAAAAAAAAAAAAAAAAAAAAAAAATTGCTATTCCTGTGGTTCTGTCACAGGGAATTTCTCAGGCTACTTGAAGGTGAAATTGAAAGGGCACAAGCTTTAGATTCAGAAAGATTTGAGTTCAAATTTGAGGATATAGGAGATTGTGTACATGGCAGAAACCTGGAGGCCTCATGGAGTTATCAGTAAAATAACCAAATTATTCAATCAAATGTATTTTCTCAAGTCTTATCTCATGAAATCATCTGATACAGTCTAAAATATAATGGTCCCATTTAACAGATCATATGAATTCTTGAGGAAATTACTTGGTTGTAAAGAGAGTAACGGTATTGATGATAGCTAAGACATATACTAAAAATCATTTTATATTGATTGGGACTTTTTGGCATGTAAAATAAGAAAAAAACTTAAAATTCATGCTAAATTTAAACAAAGAAAAAATTATTTCATTTTTTTCAACTTGGCATTGTTTATATAAAAAGAAAACAAACTCATTAAAAAAACTACACAACAAATAAACAAAATAAGATCTTAGAATCTACTAATTTTAGAAATTCAAACATGTGAAAGTATAAAAATAAGCCCCAGAGAATATGAATTTCCTTAGAGTCTATCTCCTTTTGAACCTTTGTTTCAGATGGCCTCCATCAGTCTTCTCATTTTGAAGTGAGGGAAGCATTGGATATGACAAAGCTAATTACATGTGATGATGAAAATGATAGGCCCCCAGGGGAGGTCTGTCAACCTATGGGGCAAGCATTTTCTTAGGGTGCAGTTCTGGGTGGCAGGCCTGTGAAGTCTGAAACATCTCTTCAGTGATTTGGGCACCATCTTGCCTCTATACTGGGAAATGCTGCCCCACCTTCTGGAGAAAGTGATCAGTTTCATTGCCAGACAGTGTCAGGAGAAGAGTAAGCTGCTTCTCCGAGAGTGAGTATTGTTGAGGTGATTGCATTTCAGGGAATGACTGAGGCTCACATTCAGCAAAAGAAGAAAACCTTGTTTATTTTACCACTCAAAATGGACTTTTCTGTAGTCCGGTTTCATCTGCTTAGCTTTCAGAAATGAACCATATTATTCTTTGTACAGGAAGAACCTATAAAAAGCAGGAGTTGGGTGGTATATTGATATTTAAGACAAAGGAGATGTGAAAAACTGTTTTGCTAAGCCCAGACACTTGACAGATTAACAGGCTACAATCTCTCTTTCCACAATCAGTAGTGAGTTATCTTTCTCTTCCCTTAGTTACTACTCCTCTCCTCCTCCTCCTCCTCCTCCTCCTCCTCCTCCTCCTCCTCCTCCTCCTCCTCCTCCTCCTCCTCCTTCCTCTTCTTTTTATTTTTTTGAGATGGAGTTTGGCTCTTGTCGCTCAGGCTGGAGTGCAGTGGCGTGATCTTGGCTCACTGCAACCTCTGCCTCCTGTGTTCAAGCGATTCTCCCGGTTCAGCCTCCAGAGTAGCTGGGATTACAGGCACCGGCCACCATGGCCAGCTAATTTTTGTATTTTTATAGAGACAGGGTTTTACCATGTTGGCCAGGCTTGTCTCAAACCCCTGACTTGAGGTGATCCAACAATCTTGGCCTCCCAAAGTGCTAGAAATACAAGCGTGAACCACAATGCCTGGCCCCCTAGTTACTTCTTATCCTCCTTAATCAAATTGGAATCTATTGGTCATGCATTCTCTTTACTGGCCTAACACAGTCACATGTTTTTATTAGTTGTTCTTCTAAGTTCTACCCAGTTTTCCATTGATTTTCTATAATAGTTGTCTTCACTACCCACTTCTGTTTGATTACTGCCATTTCCACTCTGATTGTAATTTTCCCACCGATGAAATTAACCTTTTACTTCAAACAACTTGTGTCCCAGTGACAACTGATCAGTTTTTTCTTAAAAAATTTTTTACCAGTTGTTTTTATTTTTTTCTCCTACCATATGAAGCTGACAATAGGAAATTCTGTTTATAAATGGAATCCTACTTGGGTGCAGGACTTACACTACTGTAAAACTGTGCCTTTAATTTGGACATCATGCATGGGGGTAATATGTGTATGTTCTGTTCTGCACAAAGTCTAGCTTATGCTGAGGTGTAATGGTAGGGACTGAGGGCTAATTTAGGAGAAGTTAGAATAGTGAAGCAAAGCTGTGAAATTCTAGTGTTGCTGATGAAAACAGGTATTTCCTTCCCTTACTGGAATGAGGCTCTTTTGTCTAATACAGATGATAGAAATGGAATTGCCTATAGCAACCTACTTTCCTATCACATCTTCAACATTTAAGCATCCTGTGCTACTGTTTTGGGATAAAAAAAAAATCCCATTACTCATCAGGGATAGAGCAAAGACAGAATTCAAATAGAATAGGTTTGTTTTCTTGTAAATATCTGCCTCTCCAACATTTTAAAGATATGCCTACTCATTCTTTAAAGTGCTCAGATCTGATATTCATCTTCAAAATGTAAACCTTCTTGCTATAGTTTTCTTAAAGAAAAGAATGGCACAGGAGATACTGGCTTGGATTGCTTTCCTAGGTAGCAGGAGCCAGCATGCTGTTTGAGTTTTGGCTGCAATATGGTAAACTCTGCCTGCTATAAATTATTCAAACCCATTTATATTTTCATGCCAAGATGGATAAGTATATATTTCTATTTTTCCAATTCTGAAATGAGGCTTTCTGGATGAATTATAATATCTCTGGGCCACTGCAGGAGAAGTAGCACCGAAAGCCTTTTAGGAGTTCATATACTTCAAAGCAAAGGATTGTTTCTAGTGACTTATTAGGTAACCTTTCCCTTTTTCCTCTTGACTTCCAGTAGCCTATGCTCAGTGCTCTTACCCAATGATGGACTAGTCAGTAGATTTTCTCTTAGAAAGAACAGTATTACCTAAAACAAGCTCCTTTTCAAAGAAGTAATTTCATGGTCACAATCTGTTAACTGACAAAACATTAAAAAAAAGGAAAAAATATTTTGGGACTTGATTAGCCAATTTAGACCCTGGCAGGCTAAATCACCCCAATCCTGCTGTTCTGTGTGTATTCACAGCCATCCAGTATGTGTGCTAGGCTACGATTGTTATTTATTTATTTTTACCCTGAAGCACAAGCACTGATTGCAAGGATTGAGGGACTTGGTTGACAGTGGAAACTGTGCAATAACGAAGTCTGTGTCTGGCTGGTCATATGAATAATACCAAATAGCACCAGCCAGCTCCTGCCTGTGGCTATGTCAGCTGAGGTAGCCAGAGACAATTTTTTTTCTCTCATTGATTTTATTTTTTAAAATTTCTATGAAACCAAGATTGGGACTTAGCAGGTTTGGAATGATGCCAGCATCCTGCTGAGTCAGAAGAAAAGTATATTGACCTGATTTATTGGACAGAGTGCAATGGAAGTGACAGAACAAGTTGCCAAGGTGTTGCTCTACGAAAGCTTTTTAGAACAAGAGATCTGGGACAATGAACTACAAATGGAGCTGGTGGTCAGGGTCTAGGAAGCCCGTTTCAACTCCTTTTGATAGAACACATTCTACAGTAGGAGTCTTTTCTCTCATTGCTGTGCAGAATAAAACTGTAACATTCTCTGTTAATTTTTTTGTACCGTTAACTGCTAATGCCTATTTGAAATAGTGGAATTTCCTGCTGTTGTCTTTGAATGAAATGACTTCAGGAAACAAAATTAATTGGTGTGTTCTTTGTTTGCATACATAATGATTCCACATAAAAATTAAATGACAAACCTTAGAATATGTTCTTTTTATTGCAAAATATACCAAAATTATCCTTAAAATAGTATAACATATAAGAATTAAGAGCTTACTTGATTTGCCTTTAGATATAAACATATTTCATAATATATTACATAGGTGTAGGTATTAAATATATTCAATAAGGTTTCTGTGGTTAGGTCATTTAAAGACGAATGAGGAGACAGAGCAAAGTAGCTGATCCATTTTTATGCTACCTATCCACACATAATCCATATCAACTCTCCTGGAAAACCTCCTGTAAAGAAAATTTGGCTAGACCTTTACCTATAAGCAAGCAAACTTTCCCTAAATGCACATTGGAACTCTGAGAAAATCATTGATATTAAACAAATATTTTGGGAATGCTCAGAAAAAAGAACAGCAATCACTAAGAACCAGCATGTGTTTATAAAGAATGAATCATGAGAATAACAGCTTGTTTACCTTGTTATTATGGGCAGTGAGAGAGATAAATTATATCCCAATTGGGCAGACTATTTGATCCAATGCTTCAATATGACCTTTTGAGCAAGAGGTACATATTAAGAAAAATAGTTAAATTATCTAATTAAACCTAATAATGTTGATTAGTGAATTAGAGGGGACACAGACGGGTATATTATTCAGGACTCGTTCTTTCTTCCTACCCAGTTAGATATTTTTAGTGATAATTTGAATGCTTATCAAATGTTCAAGTGATTGAAAACTAATATGGTATAAAGGTTAGTAATTTTAGAAAGATTGTCATAAGGAAGAACATGTCTGAAATTAATAAGATGAAATTAACAGAGATGGTGTAAAATGTACAGAAAAAAATAATTGCATAAGGACAAGATTCAGGAGGCCTGACATGACAGTCACAGCTCATCTGAAAAAGACTCACAGGTTTCATATAAATCCAGGATTAATTTAAACTGTTAGTGTGATGCACCTGTTAGAAGGACCAGTGCAATCACAGAGGTAGGTAAACAGCTAAGGGTAGGTGGGTTCCCCAAAGTGCTCAACACACACTTGGAATATGATGTCAAAGCCCTTTTGTCATAGGCAAAGGGGCACTAAGGAGGTAGAAATTATTCTAAGACACCCAAAATGAATGATGAGAGTTCCAAATGTCTGTCAATATTTATTTGCTCATTTAATACTAATAATGTTTCTTGAGTAACTGCTCTGACAACCTCAATGTCAAGGCTTCTTCTGTAAGCATTGCTTTATTTAGTTGCTGTCACAACCTCTTGACCTGTAGTTCTTATATTTATTATCCTTTTATAGATGAGGAAACCTAGGCTTAAATGATTCATTCAAGGTGACCAAACTACGTAGTGGCAAATCTGGAAATGTAATCTTCCTCCAATGCCCCCTTTTTCAACCACCATGCTGTGGAATAAAATGAACGTTTCTTGCTCCCATGGCTGCTTTAGAGTAAAATGCAGTTTTCCTGTGAAGATGCTATGGATTCTGGCCTCAACCAGCCTTTCCAAATGATTTCTTGTTATGTCCTTCAATCTATCTGTGGCTGCAGCCAAGCTAGCTCACTATTCTGCATCATCTCAGTGCCTGTCTTCTGCTCTTGGCTCAAACTGGAATAGCTTATTTCCTCTGCATTGCTGCTCAATGCCAACTTAATTGTGACTTTCTTTATGAGGCCTTCTTTATTCCTTAAAACAAATGGAACAATCTCTACTTTATGCTTCAAGGGTTCCATTATTTTTAAAATCCTTTTTCATATAAAAAGCCTTTTACTCTCTTTCTACTCATGTTTATACTGATTTGTGTACATTTTTAATCTAATAAACAGTACGTTTTTTGACGACAAGAACTGTGCCCTTTGCCTTGTTTCACAGAGGATTCAGCTTAGGCTTAGGCCTTACTGTACTGGTGGTTCAATACATAGTCTTTGGATGAAAGAGTAACATGGATAACTGTGGTCAATGACCTAAGCAGAGAATGTTCTCAATAATATTACAAATTATTAGTTGGATAAAATACCTATTACAATGTAGGTTGATGTGTCTGATAAGTTGATTTGAAATCTTTTAAATATATACAGGAAAGTGGAGAATAGAATTTATTTAACATTTGGTATTCCAACAGAATTGTCTTTCAGTAGATTGTAATTATAGCTTATCTTGCCTATTGTAAGTGGCTTATTTAGAAGGAGTTTGAATCAAATTAGAAAAATCTAGAATTTGGAGTATAGGTGGTTAATTCCTGGGATTGGGTGATGTGGAGGGATTGGAGGAGGTGACAGATTTTCAAGTACAAGCATGATGAGACATGCGCACAGGAAGATAATCTAAAATTTGACTACTAAACCAAAGGGAAAAGATGCCTCCACATATGAAAAATCAAGCTGGAAGCAGAATCCAAGATTTATTGTATCCAACCAGGCAAGGGTTTCTCATATATTCTCACTATGATAAAGGGTAACATCCTAGGTTCTGGTGTCGCCTGGGTTTAATTCTGCCACTTCCTCACCTTACTACTTTGGAAGACCTATATAAGTTCTCCAAGATTTAGTTTCTTCATCTGTAAAATGGAAATAATAATTCCTGCTAACCTAACAGGGTTATCATAAGGACTAACAAAATTTATGTATGTAAATTGCATAGGAAGGTACCCTGAACATTGTTAGAGCTGCATACCTCTTAGAAATTATATTATTTTTTCTCTCTGTTTTGAATGACATAATTTTGTTAGCCAGGCATTAACAAAGGTCCTAGCTTAAAAATATACTTGCAGTGACTTTTTGGACTGTATCGTGCTTTGGCTCATTATTAGCTTTGTGAGTTCAAGGAAGTGATCCAAACTCTGGGTCTCAGATTTTTTTTAAACCTATAAAATGGGAATATAAACTTTCATATGTAGCCCTCAGTAATGTCTCAAACATCAAAAAAGACAATGGTTGGGGAAATGTTTTGTAATCTATACAATGTTACAGAAATGTAAAAGGTTTAATCAATCAACAGATAGCTATTGAGTCCCTTATATGTATATAGACTGGCTGAAGAGAGAATGAGAAAGAGCTTGATGTTCCTAGAAGTTGCTGGGATGGCTTCCTGGTGGTCTCCCAAGGCTGTTTAGTTCCATGATCCTGATTTGACTTTCCACCTGTTGTCTATTGTCAGCCCATATGTAGGGAATCCACTTCTCTGGTAAAGATTCACACTATCAAAGCTCCCGAGACTAATTTACAAAACCAGAATGCCAATGTATTACTTTATAGTAAGAAAAAAAAAACTGCCAATAAAGTTGAAATAAACAAGCAATCATGCTTTTTTTATGTGTACATTTGTTTACCTACAGTCAGAGATACATAGGAAGCGAAGTTATAGTTAGAAGGCTTTTTTGGTGCCTCAGAAACTTGAGCCACAGGAATTAGAAGATTTGGGCATTGACTAAAGTAGTGAAGACATCCTGATGCATCCATCTTCACCAACTGCAAAGGGACTACAACCCTTGAAAACAATCCACTAAGGCTGTCTGTTCCTGAGTGTGTTCTCGAATTGATGCTTACAACATTCTCTTCAGTGATTTCTTATTTTTGCTTACCTGGCTGACTTATCTTTTCCTCTGAAGAGTGCTTAACAAGTGCTCTAATACAAAATAAAAAGGAACTACCTGGTGTTAAGATTTTCTTTTCTTACTTGGATTTATTCCCTAGTCTAAATCTTAGATTTCCCCTAAGATTTATTTCTCTCAGGAAATAGAGGCCGGCATTATGGAACCAAAGGCCTATTCTACTCCTTCTTCTCCCGGGGAATATTGACTTTGAGGAGAGTTAAGTTAGGGCTGAACAGAAGGAAGAAGGGAGAGCAGAGGTTAGTGCTTGGAGTGGAGGAGTTCTAAGAGTAGCCTGCCCTGGACCCTGGTGGATAATCAGATGGCTATGCTGGGTGCTGCTGGATACCTAAAATGAGGTCACATTCTTAGGAATGGTTTCTCTAGACACACTGAGAGTTTAAATTAATCCTTGATTTACACGAAACCTGTGGGTCTTTTTAAGATGGATTATGACCATCATGGCAGGCCTCCTGAAGCTTGGTCCTCATGCAATTATTATTATTTTTATTTTTTTGTTTTTTGGTAAGTTATTGAAGTACAGGCAATACTTGGTTACATGAGTAAGTTCTTTGTGTGAGAACCTGCATCAAATCGAGAATTCAACCCCTTTCATAATAGCTGCCAAAAAAAAAAATACTTAGAAATATGCCTAACAAAGGAGTTGAAAGACCTGTGCAAGGAAAGCTACAAACACTGCTAAAAGAAATAATAGATAACACGAACAAATGGAAACACATTCCATGCTCGTGGATGGATAGAATCAATATTGTGAAAATGACCATCCTGCCAAAAGCAACCTACAAATTCAACACAATCCCCATCAAAATACCACCATCTTTCTTCACAGAGTCAGAAAAAACAATTCTAAAGTTCATATGGAACCAAAAAAGAGCCCACATAGCCAAAGCAAGACTAAGCAAAAAGAACAAATCTGGAGGCATCACACTACTTGATTTCAAACTATACTATAAGGCCATAGACACCAAAGCATCATAGTACTGGTATAAAAATTTTTTTCTTTACATAGAATTTTACACCATCTCTGTTAATTTAATGTTATTAATTTCAAACATGTTTTTCCTTGTGGATATCTGGCTGAAATCACTATCCTTACACAACAGATGAGTTTTCAATCACCTGAACGTTTGATGAGCTGTTAAATTATTACTAAAAATGGCTAACTAGGTAAGAAGAAGGAAAGAGTCCTAAATTATATATTCTTCTGTGTCCCCTCTAATTCACTAATTAACACTAAGTTTAATCAGATAATTCAAATGGCTATATTTTATAAAGGGCCTTCAACATTCCTAAGAATGCAAATGGACCAAACATTAAGAACTCTGACCTTGAGATTTTTGGTGAAGGATTTCTTTGCCCAGCCTTAGCATGGAAAGAGAAAGCTGCTCTTCTGCCCTCAGGCAGCAGCAACACTTTCCCAAGTAGACTGGAGAGTAGGAAGTGTCTGGACGTTTTTGCCAAAAGTTCATATGGAATCAAAAAGAGCCCACATAGATAAAGCAAGACTGTGCAAAAAGAATAAATCTGAAGGCATCACAGTACCTGATTTCAAACTACACTATAAGGCCGTAGTCACCAAAACAGCATGGTACTGGTATAAAAGGAGAATCTTGTATAATATCAGAAAATTGGAGTGGGCTCTTTCCCTACAGCAGATTGCTAATAGCAAATTATAAGCCAACCAGATAGGTACATGGAGGCTCACGATTGATCTAATTTTGCAAACTAAAGAGATGTATCCATTTCTATTTTATGGTTGCTTTATTTATTTATTTATTTATTTAAGATAGGGTCTTGCTCTGATGCCCAGGCTACAGTCACATGATCATAGCTTACTGCAGCCTCAAACTGCTGGGTTCAACTCCCTCCCTAGCCCCCCAAGATGTTGGCACTACAGATGTGTATCATCATGCTTGGCTAATTTTTAAAATTTTTGTAGAAATGGAGTCTTGCTCTGTTGTTCAGACTGTCTCAGACTCCTGGTTTTAAGCAGTCTTTCTGGCTTGGCCTCCCAAAGTACTGGGATTATAGACATGGGCCACTGTGCCTGTGTCTTTAAAACAATCCCTGATTGTTTTAAATCTCAGTCTAAGAGGGGAGCATTTATCTTATTTCCCAATTCTTAGGAGAAACTTTATTGTTATTGTTAAATACTTACGTACTGAAAACATACACACACATACATACACATACCCAGTCCTGTTATCTGGAAAGCACTGTTGTCTGGGAAAGGCATATAAGTAAGTATAAGTCAGTAGGTCATGATGATATTATCGTTAAGTGCCATTGCAAAAATTAGTGTAGGTTACATAAGAGAGGTTCCTGTTCTAGATCTGGAAAAGAAGAGGGTGGGGGCACTTCAGAAAAGAAGATATGCTAACCCTCACCACAGGCAAGGAGCAGGTCATAAACATCTTCCTGAAAGCAGCTGCATTTGACTTTTATTGAAGAAGGCATATGAGCCAAGGCTGCAAGGAAGGGGTAATGACTTACTAGGAAAAGGAAACTGCACATAAAACTTCTGGTGGTTTTGAGACAATGCAAAAGTTTGGAAGGATCCAATTTGGGTGAATAAAAGTATCTGCCAATTGGTATGAAAATGATATTTATTCACTGAGTGTATTATTTATTCCAGTGATTTTTCTTCATTTGTGGGGAACATCCATGTTCTCTTGCTCATGTAACCAGTGAGCACAGGTGGACAATTGTGAAATGGCTGGCTTATGGATTCTGTTTCTGATCAAGAAACTGTACAAAGTTAATTAACCCTATTAGAAGACTTGAATGTAAAATATTGTTCTTTCAGTAAAGTACTAAATCTCAGAGCCAATCAAACCTAATCACATTTAGCACATAATTTACTTATCTGTTAGAATACAGTAAAATCATTTTTTGAATCACTATTTATTGATCCATTGCTTTATCTTCCTTTATAGTTCTGTTAGAAGAGCTTAGCCAACCCAAATTAGACAACAGTGAAGTAATGCAGCACCTGAAAATTCACTTTGAAGCTGCTAGGTTCTGTTGTGAGACATTTTTACCTTCTTTATATAGTGTCTTTTGTGACAATGATTATTATTTTATTTCCTTAGTACTGCTTATTTTCTCACTTATTCAAATATGTTTCTGATCAACCAAAGGCTTAAATAAATGTTTAATTAGTAGGCATTAAAAATTGCAAAATTTAATGCAGATGAAATTGTCCACTTATAAATAGTCAGGGGAAGAATATGCTCTCAAAGCAATGGATAAGAAGACAAAGGTGTGGTATTTGATGAAATCTTATGGCTGTACACTTTGCTCTCAGATGATCATATATTTTTTAACTTTATATTTAAAAGCTGATAAGAGCATAAGGATGGAGATAAAAGTGTCGTATCTGTGATATACTCAAACTATTAGGAAGTTCAGCTTCTAATTGAGCTGGGTAATGCTTTAGAAAATTTCTAAAATAAAAAGAAAAGCAAAAGATATATTTAAGGTCTGATATATTTAAGGTCTGTGTAGAACAAGAAGAGCAAAGGTTGAAATCGACCTGTTGTGTGAAGCTAGTGGTTTTAATGTTAATCGCTTATAAACAAAAGCTAGAGCTAGCTGCCCATCTTACATTTTGTCGTCTAGGTCAAGAAGAGTGTGGTTTTCCATTTCTGTGTGCATAATAGCTAGTTACTGTTGGCAAGGTAGGTCCTGCAATAAACATCTTACTTAAAACCTAATCTAGAGTTCTTTATGATTTTATTCTTCTCCTACTGGTTTTCAGTTACATTGATGAAAACATACCTCAATGGCATACTGAATTTAGGGCAATTACAGATATCGAATCAGAATTCCTTGCAGCTAGTACATGTATACACAGAAGTAACTGTGAGGTTTGTTTTGTTTTGTTTTTTAATGTAACCAATTTCCCATGAAGAGTAGGCCTACTTATTTAAAGTTAAATCAATTAAAATAATGTTTCCAACAGGGCATTTTGTGTTCTACGGTGATTCCCTTGGGGTGTTGTGTGTTTTATGGTTCTTCCCCTAGAATTTTCTATGATGTTTCTCTCAGAGTGGTCTGTGGTGATAGAAATTTGGGAAATGTATTATAGATAAAGTGCCAGATAAATATTAGGTAAATTTGGGAAAAGTTCTATAAATGTGTGTGTGTGTGTGTGTGTGTGTGTGTGTGTCTGTATCCTAGGGATTTAAATATATTAGTGAGAGCATTTTCCAAATGTATTTGTAACAAAAACTTCATGCCAAATATTTCCTTTGATTAGGGTTCAGTAGAACTCACTTTGAGAAATAAAGATAAAGGCACAAAATTTAAGAGTTTCTAACAAATTGTTAATAACTTCTTAATACAGTACATGTGATAAAGGATAATGTAAAATATATAAAACATTTAATTCTATGGAAATTAAAAATTAAAAAAACCCCAAATCCCAAATGTCATGTATTTTATTAAAAGTAAAAATGAAAAATAAAATGTGAAATCCTTGGTATTATTGACTGTGAAATAACCTAGCTTCACTTTTAGCCAAAAGTAGGACAGCATTACTTATTGAATTAAGAAAAGTATTTGAAGAAAATACGGTTTCTTTTATCATATTGGGAGATGTAAATTGTGCAAAGAAACAAGTTTTCTTATTTGATTTGAATATCAGATTTTATTCCTGCTAAGTCATTCTAGTGACTGGTATCTCTTACAGATAAAGTGCCAGAGTGCCTTCCTGGTCTGGAGACTTCTGAGCAAAATAGTCTGTAACACTATTCCTAGTGTGATATTCTACAGAAAGAGTTATAAAGAATGATACAGAGAGACATACATACAACCCACAAACAAAAGACACATGGACAAAAATATACATTTATCTGCAAACACACATTTTAAAATTTGCTAAGTATATTGTGTATTGCACAGAATGGGGACATTAAATTTTATTTAACACCGCCTTTCTGAAAAAAAAAAGTTCTAGTTAAGGAGCTCTTTCCAGAAACCTTATGAAAAAAATTGGAATGGAATGGACTCCACTGATTTTCTTAGTCACTCTTTTGGCCTCCAGAGAGAATAGTAACTGTGTACATCCTCCTTCACAGAGTTATGCCTGAAATAGGTTCTCCTCCAGATTTTGATATGCTATCCTTAGATAGACTGTTTCTGATTTCAGATGTCACTTACATGTTCATATATTGACACTAATGAAATATTAAGTTATCTAATGTGTTCTGATTTGATGTAGATTTCATCCCTTTTTCCTTATTGGTAGTACTCTTTTAGTATCCTGAACAAATATTTCTCTTCATGTTTTAGACATTTATTATTTGTTGGGCATTGATTATTGTTTCTGGCTTTCATGGTAGAAACACCAACATTGTGCAGTGTGTGTTTGCTGGAAGTACCTTTGATAAGGTCAGAAATGATTTCAACACAGTTTTGGGAAGAGCGTGTTTTTCCATGAACTAATGCTTCTTCTTCCATATTGCGTCGATAATAGGAGAACTTAAGTATTTGTCAAAGATAAGACTTTAAAATTAAAATTTCCGTAGCTAAATATATTTTCAAAGCCGATGTTGTGAGATAATAGCATTAAGGCAGTTCTAGCTTTATTTAAAATCAATTTCTAAAGTAATTGGTAATGCCCTTTCCAAAAGAAAAACAAAGTATGCACTCTTTACTATGTATGATTCATCACCTTCCAGAGCAGGCAATAGAATGTATAGTTGTTTTTTATTTATTTATTATTTTGAGTATCACATAACTGTAATTTACACATACAAATCCCATAGGCATGTGTCAGCAACAGATGGTATTTATTAAAAATCCACATGAATTCTTAGTTGGTGAAAGTGTCATTCTGCTTGAAGGCAAGAAAATGGATTAGATGACCTTTCAAGGTCATTCCACTTACAACTTTTAAGGTTAGGATCTGAAACTGTCCCACTGTTTAAAATGTGTTTATTTTAAATATGTATACAAATCAGGTATGCTTGGTTACATGTGACAGAGTAATACAAAAGTACAATATATAGATTTACTTAGACAGGGGTGTGATTAGCGCTGGGCTTACAGACAGCTGGATCCAAAGACTGGAGTGTAGAGTGTGGTGAAGTTCCCTTTGTCTGTTTCTTTTCTTGTTTCTCTCTGTGTGTTGTTTTATTCTCTCTTTACCAGATAGACTTCTTTCACATGACAGAGAACGTGGGTCCAGGAATTGATGTCTCAGTTATCAAAGAGAAAATAAGTCCTTACAGTGAGCTCTGTTTTGAAATGCTGGGCAATAATTTAACTGGCAGAATTTGGGTGGATGAGCAATTAATATAGTTAGCTGACAGTTGAGGTGTTAATATTGCCACTCCCCCATCCCCCGCCCTGGGTCATTCACCCTTCACCTGGCCATAACCATACTCATATCAGGATCAAGTCAGACAAAAGGAGATCACTAAGATCCGGAGATTGTGCCTTGCCAATGAATTTACTGCTATGAATTTTCAGGTTATACTTCCAAGAATTGTATAATTAAAACTGAATATTCACTTTTCCCCAAGAATCCATCTGGACAAATTTATTTATGCTGTGCCTATCTCTGATCTCAGTGTTCCCTAGAAGTCCAAACTCCTGAAGGCACACATGCTCACCTTTAGCCGCCTCCATTAGGCTCCACACATCCTCTAATCTGATTTAATCCCACACATCTCCATAAGTACCATCCTTTCTCCCACTGTTTCCCCACCTCCAGCCTATTATGCAGTTTGGAAATCAGGTTCTGTTATCAGTAAAACTGGGTATCATCATTAACTTTTTATCTGAACATTCTTTTCTTATTTTATTTAAACCTGACCATCCCTGGAAGACATTGGATTCCTTTGCAGACTTCCAACTGTTCCTTTACCTCCCATTCCCTGCATAACAGATTGTTAGAGATGGAGGATCTTTTTTGCTTTTATTTCCAATCCAAAATCATTCAGCTCTCACACCCCCAAGCCCTTAGCTTTTTGAACAGTAAGTTAACAAACAGTACAACCTACTGACCTTCCTTGTTGCAGTATCCATCAACTGCCTGGTAATTCTTCCTTCTTCACTGACAGTTTTAACAGTTATATACATTTTTTTTCACCACCACAGTTCTACCATTTTTTTGGTGACTTCAGCATCATATGAATGATCCATTCCATGCTCTGGCTTTTGACACCCTTGAGATTCTTACCTCCAGTGATTACTTCTTCAGCGCCAGCTCAGATACCCAATCCCAATAAAGTGCTCAATAGATTTTCATGACTGATGGCTGCACCTGCTTCTCTCTTCTAAGCATCCCGTTATAATCTCAGCATTTTCTAGTTTACTAAGTCTTGTATCTCCTGTTCCCGGAATTATGTAGCTCTTTCAGATCTTACAATCATTGGAATATCTTTTGGGGTTTGTTTTCATTATTGGTTAGTGTTCCTCACGTCTTTGGTATCCTCTTTTAGTTTCGATTCTATAATTCATTAAAAAAATTATCCCCTTCCATGTAACTTTGAGTGTCACTCTCTCCTGCACTGTACTCACAGGCAAAATCTCAACCTAATTAAACTCATCTTTTTGCCTACTTTGTGCTTTTTCCTGAGAAACTAAATATTGCTGAACAACAACACTCAAACATAGGTTTCACCTAAATTTGTGACAATATATCTCAACTGAGCTTCAGAAGTGCCTGGAAATCCTATTTCTCTATCAATTTTCTGTTCCACCATCTAAAATAATCTGTATTTTTTTTTTCCCTTTCCTCAAAACTTCCTTGCTCATCCCCAACTAATCACTCCCTTTTGTATTTTATGGGAAAAGAATTAAAAAAAAATATCTTATGTTATCTCTATTAGGTCAAACAACCAACAAGCATCGACACTGCCATCTTCTGCACTGCAGTTGCCTGCCATCTTCCATAAATCATGTGTGAAATGTTTCTGTTTGTACTGGACGCTGTGTTTCCACCATTCAGATCCACCCTTCAGGGCTAAGACATTTCTTCTCTCAGCTTTGAGTAAAACCTAACCTCTTTCTTGCCCAAAGCAAGACTTCTCTGAAGGGCCTTCCCAGATCCAGTACTCCCCGTGGAACAGGGTGACACTTCTGTTGTGGGTGCAGCACTGTTGAGTTCCTCACTCAGCCCAGTTCTCTTTTCCTCAGTGTGATCCCAAGTATATTCCTAAATAAACTTCCTGTAGGGGAATCTCCATCTCAGGGTTTCATAGGGAGTTTTACCTAGGAAAGTTGGCACCTGTAGTGGGCAGAGGAAATTAAATTTAAAATAAAACTTTGGAATTGAATCACCACCAGCTAGTTACAGTGGGAGCCAAAGAGGATCCCATTGCTGGTGATCAGTAGAGGATGAGAAGCTGTTGGCACACCGTACTGGTGATATTGTTAAAACCTTATGAATGATGAACAGATAACATAACCATAGAAGGAAATGCATTGGTGGGGCAATGTCTCAGGTGCTTTAGAAATTTGGGGGAGGTGGTAATTACAAGGATTATGCAATGTGAATATCACTGGTGAGAGTAATTGGCATATTCAGTAAGGAAAACTGATGGTCCTTCAGGTGGCCATTTTCAAAGTGAAAGTACCCTGTTAGCCAGAAGTGTAAGAAATGCATTAGCAGAAGGGGGACTGGCATCACTTGCTACTAAGAGTAGCTGTCTTCCACTGGTCAAGGATGCTAGTAGTGGGGGTCTTACAGAATCAGACAAATAGCATAGAGAATTATAAAACCTCAGAATAACACAGGCCAGGTGCTAGCTCATAACCATTAGATGCAAAGTATGTCCCTCAGAAACAGATTTTGAGATGTAAAATTTAGGAAGGAAGGTTTGTTTCCTTGTTAATATCCTCTATTACTAAATTATAATCTACTTGAGAACAAGGAATTGCCTATCTCTTTCACTGATACATCTTCAGTACAGAAAAAAGTGCTGGGTACCTAAAAGTTTTCCAGCAAATATTTGTCAAATGAATTAGGATATTGTAAAAAGGTAAGAATGGATGAACATAAACAGCTACTTTGCTAGAGTCCTTTTGAGTTTGTTAGCCACTCAAATTTGTAGCTTCTATGATAAGTTTTAAAATGTTTGTCTAAAAAATGACTAGGGGCCTTTGTAAAATTAGTAGCAGATTTATAAATTATAAATCATAACCCTTAATAAAGGCATCTGTTTTAATGTTAAAGTGTAAAGACATTTGCTTAAATTAAGATTTATGCATGCTCTGTATTGAAAGGCATGGTTTCTGAACATTCAGCCAGAAGGGGAAAAATCTATTCCTGTTCTAGTCAAGCACAGCCATGTAGGGTCACATTGTGAGGTGGGATAATGGGGGGTTATGATCTTTTCTGTTACAGTTAAGAAAGAAAATGAAGCCTTGAGAATCAGGGAATAAAGTGTTAAGATATTAGATAACTTTCCTGGTGAAAATGTTTGTAAGAAAATTTAAACCAGTATTTCCCAAACTATGTTCCTGAGAATATGAATTTTTGAGTAGCTAATATATGTTCTATGTTCCAAAGGTTTATTTTGTATACAAGTTTAGGAAATTCTGTCATAGGTTTTGTGGTATTGGGTACAGGGTAGAAGAACACATATTAACTATTTGAACTTTGAAAAAAATTACAGTTGTTTGAATTTCCAGTGAGTGGTGAAATTTCCTGTGACTTGTAATTTTGTAAAAGAGTTAGGAAAAAGAGAAGATTCTGGGAAGATGGTGAAGTAGAAAGCTCCAGGAATATGTGTGCCTACCTAGACAGCAATTTTGCTGGCAGAATTTGTCTATTTTAGAAATCTGGAGTCTATTGAAAGCTTGTAACTTCCAGGGGAAAGTGAAGACAGTAAATTGTGGTTAATTTTGATTAATTTCATCTCTTAGCACAGTAGCACCTACCCTCCCTCCTTCCAACCTTTCCACAAGCCATGTGGCAGGCAGCTGTGCACATGAGTGCTCTTAGAGCAACCTATACTGAGCTTGTGGGAGCCAGCATGGGTAGAAATGGAACCTGTTCTTCAAACAGTGAGGATCTCTGCTCTGATTGCTGGTTATTGTTTCTTATCACAGAGGTGCAGACCTAGAAGTCTACAGCAATAGCCATTATTGTTGTACCTCCCCTTATTGTTGTAAGCCCTGCCCCCAACCTATGGTTTAATGACTCTCAGCAAATTTAAAAAGCCAGCACCATTCTACACTTCTTCATTTTTCTTTTTTCCATATTTTAAAAGCCAGACATTAAAGAATAGGACATTCAAAAGCTACTGCAGGCTCACGCCTATAATCCCTGCTCTTTGAGAGACTGAGGTGGGTGGATCACCTGAGGTCAGGAGTTTGAGACTAGTCCGGCCAGCATGCTGAAACCCTGTCTCTATTAAAATATAAAAATCAGCCAGGTGAGGCAGCACATGCCTGTAATCCCAGCTATTCGGGAGGCTGAGACAAGAGAATCGCTTGAACCTGGTAGGCAGAGTTTGCAGAGAGCCAAGATCTTACCATTGCACTCTACCTGGGCTACAAAAAGCTGCTGCACATACAGGGAGAATTAGAAAGTGATCATACATGTCCAGGGAAACGCACAGGTTCAGAAAAGAGCTGGAAAGACCTTAAGTTTATACCTCAGACTTATCTTTGACACAGAGACTGCCTACAGCAATGAAAAACAAAACAAAACAATAACAAAATATCAAACCCTGGGGAAGGGAGAGAATCTGATTTCCAAGGGTAGCACCTTATTAGATTCAAATGTCCAGTTTTCAGGAAAAAAAAAAGTCACAGGGCATACAAAGGAACAGAAAAGGATCTTCCATTCAAAGAAGAAAAATAAATCAATACAAGTTGTCCCTGAAAGTGACCTGATGGTAGATCTACTGGACAGACTTTAAAACAATGACTTAAAAGATGCTCAAAAACTCAAAGAAAAATGTGGAGAAAGTAAAGAATATGATGTATAAACAGAATGGAAGTATCAATAAAGAGATAGAAAACATAAAAAGAAACCAAAAATAAATTCTGGAGCTGAACGTACAATAACTAGAATGAAAATTCACTAGAGGGATTCAAAGGCAGACCTGAGCAGGCAAAAGAATCAGTGAACTTGAAAACAGGTCATTGGAAATTACTGAGTCTGAGGATATGGAAGAAAAAGAGATGGAAGAAAAGTGAATATAGCATAGGGTTTTTTTGAAATACCATCAAGAAGGCCAACTATAAATTCTGGGAATCCCAGGAGAAGAAGAGAGAGAAATGGGCACAGAGGATATTTGAAGAAATAATTGCTAAAGATATTTCCAAATTTGATAAAAGATGTGAATCTGAGCATCCAATCAATTTAACAAACTCTATGTATGATGAGCTTTAAGAAAGCTGCATTGAAACATATTGTATCAAACTTTCAAATAACAAAAACAAATGGACAAACCTGAAAACAGTAAGAGAGAAGTGACTTGTCACATACTAGTGTTCCTCAATAATATCAGTAGGTTTCTCACCATATACTTTGGAGGCTAGAAGGTAGTGGGCCACTGTATTCAAAATGCTAACAGAAAAAAAAAAAAAAAGCCTGTGAAGCAGCAATCCTATACCTAGCAAAATGGTCCTCCAAATGTGAAGGAGAAATCAGGACATCTGCAGATAAACAAAAGCCAAGGTAGTTTGTTATCACTAGGTCTGTCCTGTAGGAAATGCTCAAGTAAGTCCTGCATGGTGACATCAGAGGACAGTAAGCAATAACTTAAAGCTATATGAATAAATGAAAATCTAAATAATGATAAATACATACACAATTACAAAAGCTAATATTATTGTAACAATGATGTGTAACTTTATTTTTTTCTACATGATTTAAAAAACTAACACTTAAAAAGTTTGAAAGGTAATATTATTGTAACTTTCGTTTTAAGTCCATATTTTTCTACATAATTAAGGGACTAATGTATTTAAAGGAAAGATTACTTTATGATATGTGGCATATAACATATAAAGATATAATTTTTGTGACATCAACAATCAAAAATTGTAGGAACAGAGCTGGTAAAGGGGAATAGTTTTTGTGTTATTGAAGTTAAGTTGGAATAAATGCATATTATAGTGTTATAACTTTAGGATGTTAGATTTAATCTTCATCGTAACCACAAAGAAAATAGATGCAGATTACATACAAAAGGCAATGAAAAAGGAATGTAAACATTTCACTACAAAAAAAAATCAACTAAACACAAAAAGTAAAGCAGGAAATGAGGAACAAAAAGCTATAAGGCATGTAAGAATCAAATGGCATAATGCCAGAAGTATGTCCCTCCCTATCAGTAAGTAGTTTAAACATAAATGGATTAAACCGTCAATGAAAAGACATTGGTTGTCAGAATGAAGAAACATGATCCAGCTATATGCTTTTGAAAAGAGACTCACATTAGATCCAGACACAGATTAAAAGCGAAAGGATGGAAAAAAAAGTGTTCAGTGCAAATAGTAAGCAAAGAAGAGCACGGGAAGCTATACTAACAACAGAATTAAAGGGAGAAATAACAGTTCTACAATAACAATTGGAGACTTCAATACCCCACTGATATGGTTTGGCTCTGTGGCCCTGCCCAAATCTGACCTTGAATTGTCATACTTCCCATGTGTCAAGGGCAGGACCAGGTGGTATAATTGAATCATGGGGGCCAGTTTTCCTCATGCTGCTCTTGTGATAGCGAGTGAATTCTCATGAGGTCTGATGGTTTTATAAGGGGCCTCCCCCTTCACTTGGCACTCAGTTTGTCTCCTGCCACCTACCCTGTGAAGAGGTGCCTTCTGCCATGATTATAAGTTTCCTGGGGCCTCCACAGCCATGCAGAACTGAGCCAATTAAACCTTTTCTATTTATACATTATGCAATCTTGGTTATTTTCTTCATAGCAGCATGAGAATGGACTAATACATCCACTCTCAATATATGAAACAATCAGACAGAAGATAAGTAAGGAATAAAGGACTTAGCACAATAAACCAATTAGATTTAATAGACATCTACAGAACGTTTTCCCAAATGAGCAGCATACACAGTATTCTCAAATGCATATGGAACTTTTTCCAGGATTAACTACATATTAGGCCACAGATTAAATCTCAATAAATAAAAAACAGAGATATTATACAAAGTATCTCTTCCAACCATAACAGGATGAGATTAGAGATAAGAGAAATAAAATTACAAAATACACAAAATTGTAGAAATTAAACAAAATAGTCAAACCACCAATGGGTCAGAGAAGAAATAACAAGAGAAATCAAGTCACTTAGAGATGGATAAATATGGAAACACAACATGCTAAAATTTATGGGACACAGTGAAAACAGTGCTAAGGGAAATATTTGTATTGCAAATAATTACATTGAAAGACCTAGCTTTAAACCATTAAAATTAGAAAAAGAACAAACTAAACCCAAAGATAGAAGAAGGACGAAAATAATGACAATGAAGCAGAGATAAATAGAGAATAGAAAAATATGGAAAAAATAAATGAAACTAAAAGTGCTTTAAATAAAACCTCACAAATCGACAAACCTTTAGCTTGATGGACTAAGGAAAAAGAGAGAAGATTCAAATTAATCAGAAATAAAAATTGGAACATTAACTGCTGATTTTAGCAAAGTAAAAAAATTAAGAGTTTTGATATGGTTTGGATCTGTGTCCCCACCCAAATCTCACGTCAAATTATAACAACTTCCAGTGCTAGAGGTGAGGCCTTGTGGGAGATGATTTGATATTGTGGGCAAATTTCTCTCTTGGTACTGTTTTTACAATAGCAAGTGAGTCCTCATGAGATTTAGTTGTGTAAAAGTGTTCAGCGCCCCCCCGCCTCTTTCTCCTGCTCCCACCATGTGAGAAAGCTTACTCCCCCTGTCCCTTCCACCATGATTGTAACTTCTCCAAGGCCTAGCCAGAAGCAGATGCTACCGTGACTTTTGTACAGCCTGTAGAACTGTGAGATAGGTAAAACCTCTTTTCTCTATTAATTTCCTAGTAACAGTTATTTCTTTATAGCAATGTGAAAACTGACTAATACAAGTACTATGAACAATTATATATCAACAAATTCAGTAAAATGGACAAATTCCTAGAAATAAAATCCTACCAAGGCTAAATCACAAGAAAGAAAAAAAAATAGCTAATCTAAAAATACCTAAAACTAGTAAGAAGATTGAGTTAAATAAAAAATCTCCCAAAAAAGAAAAGCCATACAACTGATACCTTCACTGGCTAATTCTACCAAACATTTTAAAAAGAAGTAATACCAATCTTTAACTTTTCCAGAAAAAATGGAAGAAGAGGGAACCCTTCCAAACTCATTCCTTAAGACCAGCATTACTCTGATGCCAAAGCCAGACAGAGACTGCAAAAAAATGAAACCAGACAAAACAAAAAAACTCCAGCATAACTACAGATTAAAATCTTTTGTGAACAGTAATATAAATATCCTCAAGAAAATACTAGCAAACTGAAATCAGTATCCTATTAAAAGCATTATATACCATGACCAAACTGGATTTATGCTGGTAATGTAAGGATGGTTCAACATACAACATTCAATCAACATAATTGTAGGTTCTCCCGCTTTCTTT
Organism: Sapajus apella; assembly: GCF_009761245.1. Taxonomy (NCBI): domain Eukaryota; kingdom Metazoa; phylum Chordata; class Mammalia; order Primates; family Cebidae; genus Sapajus; species Sapajus apella. The sequence goes on along the minus strand of NW_022436969.1, from coordinate 3,289,112 downwards.
GTTTTTCCTAAGAAATACAAAGTGCCTTGTCTTTGTGACTCAGCCAGGTGCATGTTTTCCTCTGCAGGCTTGCATCCAAGCTGGTACCTTGAACTTTCATATGCATTGATGAAGCTGTTTAGGTTGTTGCTCAAAAGCATTGAATGATCAACTGTGTTGCTGAGCATATGGAACCTAGTTCTGTTCCTGTGTCGAATTCCTTAAACATTCATATAAACTCCTTAAACAGATTGCTTTGTTGCAGACATACCTAGGTAGAATATCTGTTTTTGCTATGTGCTGCCTCACTTTGTATGTAAGTTCCCCAAATAAATGCTTTGAACTGATCACCCTGGTGTTTAGTGCTTTTTTCTTTAGAATATCAACTGGTCCCATCTCAGGACAGTTTGAAGTGGTCCCTTTTCAGAACTTCCCTGCCAACACTTTTGGGGTAACTTCAGCTCTATGTTCAGATGGACAAAACAGTAATATGCCACATTAACAGAATGAAGGGGAATCACCCCCAGACATGATATAGAAAAAGCATTTAATAAAATTCAACATCCATTTATGATAAAAATACTTAATAAACTAAGAATGGATAGAAATTACCTCAACATAATAAAATCCATATATGAAAAACTCACAGTGACCACCAAACTCTGTGTGATAACAGATTAAAGTCTTTTTCTCTAAGATTAGGAACAAGGCAAGAATGTCCATTTTCACCACTTCTATTTGTAGTACTGGAAGTTATAGCTAGAGCAATAAGGCAGAAAAAGAAATAAAAGCCATCAGAACTGGAAAGGAAAAATAAAATTATCTCTATCCACAGAGATCTGATCTCTGTAATTTTAAACGTAGAAAATTCTGAAGATCCCGCAAAAAAACATGTTAGAACTAATAATTGAATTCATCAAAGTAGCAGGATACAAAGTCAACACAGGAAAATTAGTTCCATTTTATATTCATGAACAAGGAACAATCTGAAAAGAAAATTATAAAATGAAAACGATTCCATCTGTAATAACATCAAAAAGAATGAAATATCAAGGAATATAAGTATGCAAAAGACTTGTACAATGAAATGTACAAAACCAGGTGCAATTTCTCGGGCCTATAATCCCAATACTTTGGGAGGCTGAGGCAAGCATATCACGAGGAGATCGAGACCATTCTGGCCAAAATGGTGAAACCCTGTCTCTACTGAAAAAAAAAAATAGGGTGGTATGGTGGTGTGCACCCACAATCCCAGCTACTCAGGAGGCTGAGGCAGAAGAATTGCTTGAACGTGGGAGGTGGAGATTGTAGTGAGCCGAGATTGTGCCACTGCACTCCAGCCTGGTGACAGAGGAAGACTCCATCTCAAAAACAAAACAAAACAAAACAAAACAAAACAAAACAAAACACCCGACATAACATTGTTGAATTAAGTTAATGTAAATATAAATGAATGAAAAAATATCCCATATTTATGAATTATAAGACTTAATATTGTTAAAATGTCAATAGTACCCAAAACAACATAAAGGATTCAGTGCAATCCTTATTAATCCCAATGGTTTTTTTATTCAGATATAGAAAATCTCATTCTAAAATTCACATGGAATTTCAACAAATACTGAATAGCTAAAACAATCTTGAAAAAGAACAAACATGGAGGACTCAACTACCTGATAAATGTGGCATGTACATGCAATGGAATTTTATTTAGTCTTAGAGAGGAATGGAGGATGAAGCCAAGATGATGGATTACAAGTAGTTTATGTGAGCTGCTATTCTGGAGAGGAAACAAAAGGGCTAGAGAACATAGATGCTGCAGGCTGATCATCTGATAAACCACATCAGTTGTGGATACATCAAGGTAGCAAGGGAACATGGAGAACAGAGAGGAGTGAAGCTGGGCACCAACCTGTCTGGGCTCAGTGCAACGCAGGAGAACCTTTCCAACATGGAAAGGATGAGTGTGTGAGAACCCCAGGGAGATTCACACACTCCACAGAGACTCCTGCAAGACTGGGAATGGGAGAATCACTCTGGCTCTCTCACAGAACCCCATCATGCTTCTAGACTGAGGCAAAGATCCATCCAGATGTTTTTTGGGGATAACTCCAAAGTCCAAGGTGACCTCTACAAGGCTTGGGTCCTGGAGAAGACTAGCACCAGTGCCATAGTCCCAGTGGAGGCCACAGTTGTGGTGCCTGAGAGCACTAACATTGCTTCACCACTGCTTGCTGACCAGGGCTCAGTGCCAGCAGTCCTGCTTCAATCCAAACATGGCTGGCCACCCCTTCTCTTGTCAGGAGTAGCCAAATGGGCAATGTTTGCTGGAACCTTCAGCCTACTTGTGTGTAAACTCAGCTGGAGGATGGTCCCACTTGTGTGTAAACTCACCTGGAGGATGCAGCTTTCTGTTGTCATGGGAAACACCCAGAGAGCAGAGCACAAGACCCTACCTGCCTTTGTCACTGGTAGTCAAGTGGCAATGCCTGCTAGAGCTTCTAGCCCAGTAACTCCATTGTTGTGTTATCTAGGTTGAAGGGCACAGCTTCCTGTTGTCATGGGAGACAGCTATACAGCAGAGCATGAGATCCCACCTACCCCCACCACCGTAGGTAGGCAATGCCTGCTAGAGCTCCTAGCCCAGCAGCTTTGCTTCTGTGTGAACTCAGCCAGAGTGCACAGATTCCTGCCATTATGGGAAATACTCAGATGGCAGAGCAAGAGACATTACTCCCCAACCCTGCCATTGGTAGTGGGGTGGGCAACACCTGCTGGAGTTTCTAGCACTGCAACCTTGCTTCTGGGTGAGCTTAGCTGGAGAATATAGCCTTCTGATATTCCAAGAAACACCCAGTTAGCAAGGTCCATGACCCTACCCAACAACGCCACTGATAGCTAGGCAGGCAACACCTGCTAGAGCTTCTAGTCCAATGGTCCTATCTTCCTGAATTTGCCAAGGACTGCAGCCTTCTGTTGCCCTGGAAACACCTGGAAGGCAGGGCTGGTAATCCCCCATTCCCCACTTCCTGTTGCCAAAAGTTTTCAACCCACTAGAGTTTTCATCCCAACAGTCCTGCTTCCACGAAAGCTCTGTAGTTAGATGAAACCTCTTGTTTCCCCAGGAAATACACAAATAGCAGATTAGAGCTGACCTGGCAAAGACACAGCTTGTCAGCCAACTGCAGCCCCAGCTTGAAGGAGTACTGTGGACCCGAATACCTAACAAAAAAAATTTGGACATGGAGACAGTAATCAGGGGGAGCTCTTCCAAAACCCAGGAGCAGACAAGAATCAATACCAGACAACCAAACCCACCTTATGCTGTAATCAAAATCCCAAGGGCATTAAAGAGGAAAAAAGCAAAACAATCAGTCCAAAGGATATCAACTTCAACTGAAAAACACTATAAGAACTTCACAATGCAATCACAAATATTAACAGCAGAATAAACCAAGCAGAGGAAAGAATATCAGAGCTTGAAGACTGGTTTTCTGAAATAAGACAGTCAGATAAGAATCAAGAAAAAAGAATAAAAAGGAACAGACAAAATCTCCAAGACATATGCGATTAGGTAAGGAGATCAAATCTATGATTTATAGGTATCCTTTGAAGAGACGCAGGGAAAGGAAATACTTTGGAAAACATATTTCAGAATATCATTCATAAGAGCTTCCCCAACCTAGCTAGAGAGGCAAACATTCAAATTCTGGAAATTCAGAGAACTCTCACAAGATACTTCACAAAAAGATCATCCCCAAGACACATAATCATCAGATTCTCTAAGGTCAAAATGAAAGAAAAAATGTTAAAGGCAACTAGAGAAAAAGAAAACGTCACCTGCAAAGGGAAGCCATTTTGACTAACTGTGAGCTCACTAGCTGATACCCTACAGGCCAGAAGATGTTGGGGGCCTATAGTCAACATTCTTAAAGAAAAGAAATTCCAACAAGTAATTTCATATCCAGCCAAACTAAGCCTCATAAGCAAAGGAGAAGTATAAGATCCTTTCAAATAAGCAAATGCTGAGGGAATTTGTTACTACCAGATCTGCCTTTCAGGAGCTCCTGAAAGAATGCTAAGATACCGTAATGAAAGACTGTTACCAGCCACTACAAAAACACATTTAAGTACACAGACCAGTGACACTGTAAAACAATCACAGAAACAAGTCTGCATAATAACCAGCAAACATCATGTTGAAAGGATAAATCCACACATATCAATACTAACTTTGAATGTCAATGAGCTAAATGCCAAAATTAAAAGGCACAATGTGGGAAGCTGGATAATGAACTAAGGCCCAATGATATACTGTATTCAAGACACCTATCTCATATGCAGTGACACCCATGGGCTCAAATTAAAGGAATGGAGAGAAATCTAATGAGCAAATTGAAAGTGGAAAAAAGCAGGAGTTGCAATCCTAATTTCAAACAAAACAGACTTTAAACCAACGAAGATCAAAAAAGATAAAGAAGGGCATAACATAATGGTAAATGGTTCAAGTCAACAATAATACCTAACTCTCCTAAATCTACATGAATCCAACATATAGGAGCACCCAGATTCATAAAGTAAGTTCTTAGAGAACTACAAAGAGACTTAGATTCCTACACAATAATAGTGGGATACTTCAATATCCCACTTACATTATTAGACAGATCACTAGGGCAGAAAATTAGAAGGATGTAAACTCAACACTTGATGAAATGGACCTAATAGCTATAAAACTACTCAAAGACAACAGAATATACATCCTTTTATCACCACATTACATGCTCTAAAATCAACCAGCAATCATACATAAGCAAATTCAAAAAAACTGAAATGATACCAATCACATTTCTGGACCACAGCACAATTAAAATAGGAATTAAGGCCAAGAAAAAATTGCTTAGAACAATAAAATTGCATAAAAATTAAGCTGCTCCTAAACAACCATTGCATACTGATATTATACAAAAATCCAGAAATTAGTTGAAACTAATGAGAACAAAGATACAACATAACAGAGCCTCAGGGACACAGCTAATATACAGTTAGGTGGGAAATTTATAGCACTAAATGCCCACATCAAAAGGTTAGAAAGATCTTAAATTTAACAACCTAACATCACAACAAAAAGAACAAGAGAAGCAAGAGCAAATCAAACCAAAAGCTAGCAGAAGACAAGAAATAACCAAAATCAGAGCTGAACAGAAGGAAATAGAGACACAGAAATAACCACACAAAAGATTAAAGAATCCAGGAGCTGGCTTTTTGAAAAAGTTAATATGATAGACAGACTACTGGCTAGACTGATAAAGAAGAAAAGGGAGAGAGTCCAGATAAATACAATCAGAAATGATAAAGGGGATATTAATACTGGCCCTATAGAAATATAAACAACCATCAGAGACTATTATCAACACTTCTATGCACACAAACCAGAAAATCTAGAAGAAATGGATAAATTCCTAAACTCATACACCCTTCCAAAACTCAACCAGGAAGAAATGGAATCCCTGAACAGACCATAATGAGCTTTGAAATTGAATCAGCCTGTGAAATTGAATAGCATGCCAACCAAAAAAAAACCCAGGACCTGATGGATTCTTAGCCAAATTCCATCAAATGTACAAATAACTAGAACCATTCCTACAGAAGCTATTACAAAAAATTGGGGAGAGGCTCACCCTAAACTCATTCTATGGAGCTAACATCATCCTGATACAAAAAACTGGCAGAGACAAAACAAAAAAAAAAGGAAAATTTTAGGCCAATATTCTTGATGAACATGTATGGAAAAATCTTTAACAAAATACTAGCAAACCAAATCCAGGAGCACATCAAAAGGCTAATCCTTCATAATTAAGTAGGCTTTATCCCTGGCATGCAAGGTTGGTTCAACATATGCAAATTAATACATGTGATTTATCATATAAACAGAACTAAAGACAAAAATCACAGGATTATCTCAATATATGCAGGAAAGGCTTTTGATAAAATTTAATATCCCTTCTTCAGTAAGCTAGGCATTGAAAAGACATACTTCAAAATAATAAAAGCTGTCTGTGACAAACCCACAGCTAACATCATACTGAATGGGCAAAAGCCAGAAGCATCCCTCCTGAAAACTGGAACAAGACAAGTCCCACTCTCACCACTCCTATTCAACATAATATTGGAAGTCCAGTCCAGAGAAATCAGACAAGAGGAGAAACTAAAAGCATCCAAAATAGGAAGGCAGGAATTCAAACCATCACTGTTTGCAGACAACATGATTCTATTTGTGTCAAACCCCACAGTCTTGGCCCAAAATCTCCTTGAGCTGATAAGCTATTTCAGCAAAGTTTCAGGATACATAATCAATGTAAAAAAAAAATGACTAGCATTTCTATACACAAACAGCACTCTAGCTGAGAGCCAATCATGAATGTAATCCCACTCCTAATCACCACAAAAAGAATAAAATACCTAGGAATACAACTAACTAGGTAGATGAAAGATCTCTATGATGATAATTATAAAACTCTGCTCCAAGAAATCACAGATGACACAAACAAATGGAAGAACAATCCATGCTCTTGGATAGGAAGAATCAATATCCTGAAAATGGCCATACTACTCAAAGCAATTCACAGATTCAATGATATTGATATAAAATTACAGTTCTATTTTTCACAGAATTTGAAAAAAGTGTTCTAAAGTTTATATGGAACCAAAAAAGAGCCTGAATAGCTAAGGCAGGCAATTCTAAGCAAAAAGAATAAAGCTGGAAGCATCACATTGCCTGGCTTCAAACTGTACTACAAAGCTATCGTAACCAAAAGTGTATGGTACTGGTACAAAACCAGAAATATAGGCCAATGGAACAGAGTGAAGAGGTCAGAGGTAAAGACACACACCTACAACCATCTGATAATTGACAAATTGGACAAAAACAAGCAAATGGGGAAAAGACTCCTTATTCCATAAATGATGCTGGGATAACTGGCTAGCTACATGCAGAAGACTGAAACTCAACCATTTCCTTATATTGTATACAAAAGCAACTCAAGATGGATTAAAGACCTAAATATAAAACATAAGACTATAAAAACCCTGAAAGACAACCTAGAAAATACCATTTTGGACATAGGAACTGACAAAGATTACATGATGAAAATGTCAAAAGCAATTGCAAAGAAAGCAAAAATTGACAAATGGAATCTAATTAAATTAAAAAGCTTCTGCACAGCAAAAGAAATTACCAACACAGTAAATAGGCAACTGATAAAATAGGATAAAGTATTTACAAACTACACATTTGACAAAGGTCTAATATCCATAATCTACAAGGAAGTTAAATGTATAAGCAAAATCAATTCCATTAAAAAGTGGGCAAAGGGCATGAGCACTTTTCAAGAGAAGACATGTGGCCAACAGGCACATTAAAAAAGCTTAATCCCATTGATCATTAGAAAAATGTAAATCAAAGCCACAATGAGATATCATCTCACACCCATCAGAATGGCTACTATTAAAACATCAGAAAACAACAGACGCTGGCAAGGTTGTGGAAAAAAGGGAATGCTTATACACTGTTGGTGGAGTGTAAATTAGTTCAACCATTGTGGAAAGTAGTGTGGCACTTCCTCAAAGAGCTAAAAATAAAACTCCTATTTGACCCAGCAATAATCTAAGCTTAGCACTAGATATATATGCTAAGGAATATAAATTGTTCTACCATAAAGACGCATGCACATGTGTGTTCATTGCAGCACTATTCACAATAGCAAAGACATGGAATCAATCTAAATGTCCATCAATAGTATTCTAGAAAAAGAAACTATGGTACATATACACCATGGAATACTATACAGGTATTTAATATGAAAAAGATTGAGATCATGTTCTTTGCAGGAACATGAATGGAGATGGAGTATGTTATCTTTAACAAATTAATGCGGGAACAGGAAAGGAAATATTGCATGTTCTTACTTATAAGTGGGAGCTAAATAATGAGAACACATGGAGAGAAAAAAGGGAACAACAGATACTGAGGCCTACTTGAAGGTAAAGGGCGGGAGGAGGGAGAGGTTCAGAAAACAAAAACAAAAACAAAAAACAAACAAAAAACTATCGGGTCCTATGCTTAGTACTTTGGTGATAAAATAATCTGTACATCAAACTCCCGAGTCATGAGCTTAGCTATATAACTAACCTTCACAGGTACCCCTTAACCTAAAATAAAAGTTAAAATATTTTAAAAAGTAACAAAATTCTGACATATGCTGCAACATAGATAAACCTTGAGGACATTATGGTAGGTGAAAAAAGCCAGTTGCAAAAGAACAGGTACTACAGATCCTGTATGATGTATAATGCCACTTATATGAGGTACTTAGTAGTAAGAGTCAGAATGAAAGAATGTAGAATGGTGGTTGCCAGAATAATCTTGCTGGGGGAAGAGGAGACTGGGGCATTGATTTTTAGTGGGTATAGAGTTTCAGTTTTATGAGATGAAAAATGTTCTGTGGGTAAGGATGATGTTTGTACATTTTGAATGTGTTTAACACCACTGCACTATACACTAAAAATAGTTAAGATGGTACATTTGTGTTATGTATATTTCACCACAGTTAAAAAAAATCAGGAATAAAAACTTAGGAAAAAGAAAATCCAAAATTATAATGAGGGAGAACTAAGACTAAATATAAACATTGTTAATGAAAAATAGGCTTTTTAAATTTCTTTGTATCTTATTTTAAATAATTTTCAATAATTGAAGTTTTTGGTGTTTCTGATATTTTCCAGTCTATTCTAGGTACTGTAGAAAATACAGAAATTAATTATTGTTTGGTTTCTGTCCTGAAGGATCTTATACTTTAATAAGTTAATTTTTATATGGTGGTTTTATATTGGTTATTATCAATAAAAGAATAATTGTGGGGCCAGGTGTAGTGGTTCACTCCTGTAATCCCAACACTCTGAGAAGCTGAGGGGGGCGGACCACTTAAGCTCATGAGTTTGAGACCAGCCTGGACATGGTGAAAACCCATCTCTACCAAAGACAAAAAATTACCCAGGTGTGGTGGTGTGTGCCTGTGGTCCTAGCTACTTGGGAGGCTGAGGTGGGAGGATCACTTGAGCCTGAGAGGCAGAGGTTGTGGTGAGCTGTGATTATGCCACTGTACTGCCACCTGGGTGACAGAGTGAAACTCTGTCTCAAACAAAAAAAATGAATTGGTTTAACTATCGATCAAAACACAAATTAACACTTATTAGAATAAGTGTTTAATTAAACCTACACAAAAATAGTCATTTGGGCAACTGTGACCGGTAGTCAAGTCACTATTGTCATCTTTTGCTGTAATATATAAAACAAAAATAGTCTTGCTCAAAATCTCTATGTCTTTAAAAGTGTGGCAATTTCTCAAGGATCTAGAACCAGAAATACCATTTGACCCAGCAATCCCATTACTGGTTATGTACCCAAAGGATTATAAGTTATTCTACTATAAAGACACATGCACACATATGTTTATTGCAGCATTATTCACAACAGCAAAGACTTGGAACCAACCCAAATGCCCATCAATGATAGACTGGATAAAGAAAATGTGGCACATATACACCATGGAATACTATGCAGCCATAAAATGGATGAGTTCATGTCCTTTGCAGAGACATGGATAAACTGGAAACCATCATTCTCAGCAAATTAATGCAGGAACAGAAAACCAAACACTGCATGTTCTCACTCATAAGTGGGAGATGAACAATGAGAACACATGGACCCAGGAAGGGGACAGACCGGAGCTTGTCATGGTATGGAGGGCTGGGAAAGGGATAGCTTTAGGAGAAATACCTAATGCAGATGATGGGTTGAATGGTGCAGCAAACCACCATGGTGCCTGTATACTATGTAACAAACCTGCATGTTCTGCACATGTACCCCAGAACTTAAAGTATAATAATAATAATAATATTAATAATAATAAAAGGATCACAAATGTTATTGAAGCCCCTTTAACAAGGTAAAAAATGAGTAAAAATCATCAAGTGGAAGAGTTTTCCTTTGGCAAGTTTAGTCTCTCTGGTATTGTTTTAGCCCTCTCTCTCCTAGACCTGGTACATGTACTTGGTATTGTTCCCTTTGTCCCATTTCTGTTTCACTTTTCAAACTTACTCAGATCATTCATTTCCATTAAAATATGAGTTACAGGGAAGAGTTTATAGCATTGTCTGTTCTCAGTAATTTTCATTTTAATAGATTAATGCTTTAAAGGAATAGTGGGATTTCTATATAAATCAATGAATGAAGGAGTTAGTTGACGAAGGTATTAGTATTGTATCCACAACCTAAAACCACATCATATAGGTATTCTTCCATGTGTAAGTCAATCTGAACTCCTCATGGCACGTGTTGTAAATTTATGTTGCATTAATTCTCATTTACTCAAGTCATGGGATTGAGTAGATTTAGCCATGGGCCCTGTCTTATAAAACAAGGATTCACCTTAAGCCTCTCAGAGTAGAGAAGTTTATAGGATAGTACTCTAGACAACCAAGTAACTTGCAGCTAGGCAACCAAAAGCAACTGAAAATGTAGAGAAGACTGGGCAGGTGTTATCCATATAATATTTGGTATTAAGAGATTAGAACACATTATTCTGTATTTGTTAGTAAAACTTTCTCGTAATATTTGGTGCCTCCCACATATACCTCTTTAAAAATTTTATTATATCAGGATATTTTCCATTAGGCCCTACTTTTAATTGCCTGGAGCTCATTTCAAGAATTTACTTAGCTGTTTGGCTTGGGCTATGTTATTAGAACTATAACTTGGTATACTTTAAGCACTGTCAACATAAGAGTGAAGCACTGGTCTTGATGGGACCTTGGGGCATCTGCTACAGCCTCTTGGTGGACAGTACAATTCAGCCCTGGGTGATGACATTCATCCAGAGACTGACAACATATCCAGTATCTTGCTAATTGAAAATCATCTGTGTCTCCCCAGTTAGGAAAAAAGGAGATCTAGGCTGGTTTCAGTTTAACACACTGCTGGGGACCATTTGCCTGGAAGCAAGATGCTCGACTTTGAAGGTCACGGTCACATGAGCTATATTCTAGAGTTTTACTTGGGGCTATTTTGTTGGCTAGCAACATTAAACCAATTCAAACTAGTTTTAGCAAAAGGGAGATAATATTCGTGTGTCAAATTTAAGGAGAAGAATGAAGCTAGATATTTGAAACAATGCAAGCATTATTCTAATGTCTAATTCTTCCCTTTCATCAAAAACCCCTTTCCTTTACTTTTTAAGTCAATGGTACTAGCATCTGATAGTTTTCTTATGTTCCATTATACAAACTGGGTACTCAAGGAGAGATTGAGTTATTCAGTGCCAGGTGCAAAATTTCCAGTCAAATACTCATGCTGGCTCATCCAGGGTCCAGGGATTGCACACCTCTGCAATCACCAGAAGTATATAAGCTCCCATAGGAATAATAAAACGTAGGTGGCATATGTGGAAGTGGTGTGAAAAGAATTGCCACAGGTGTGTGTGTGTGAAGGAGATAAAACAATTGGTATCTGCTGTACCTTTTCACATCATTGCATTTTTAAAAATAAAGACAAGTCAAAAAGTAATAGCTGCCCCAGCCAAGGATATGTATGTCATACAAAGGGAACAATGCCCTACATAAGAATTCATTTTTATTTTCTTCACCATGTTTGAAATGTTTCTTTGTCTTAAAAAAAAAAAAGACGGTCTCATTTCACTAAATAAAATGAATTTAGTTATAAACAGTGTAGAGCAAATGCAGCAAACAGAGCCACCAAAGAAACACACAATTTAAACAACAGAAAGATGCATGCTGAACCTATTCTTGTACTTACAAACAACTTCTTTCACATCTTCTTAGTGATCATCAAAGTCTGCACTTCAGAGAAGACTGGACTCCAAGGGAGAAAACTAACATTTACAAACACAGAGGAGCATCAAGCTGGTGTAGAACTTAGCCACGTGATTGAACATTTACTGTCCATCATTTGCAACATGAAGTTATAAAACTGACACTGTCTATTCATTATAGCTCATTCTATATAAGTAGGCATAACAAATATGTTTGGTTCTCAAAAGAGTGTGGCTTAAACTCTTGCTAAGACTTTATTTTGCAATATTTGTGATGTCACAATTTAAAGAACTCATTGTAAATGCTGTTCTATACTGACACCTAAAATAATTGAATCAGACTGACAATAAAGTTAAGGATTCTGGTGCCATTTGTGCAAATCTAGGAAGAATACTATCTCTCAGAAATATGGCTAAAAGAGCTTCTTTTTATTTGAGAATGCTAAAAGCTAGACTAGACAAATTTCCTGTTGTGGAGGGTGACTAGAGAGAATTTGCAGACAGGAGAGTAAGTTTAGATAAGTTTTAGGTGGAATGCCTCTCTTCCAGAGTAGAGGAGAGTGACCTCAGTTATACAATTACAAGTATAATCTAGGACATGGGTAATTAAATATGTTAGAAGTTTTCTCTTAATTTCTGTATTTTAGTTTTGCTGAAACTGTATAAAGTTTACTTGAGTATGTTGAGATTATGGAAAGATAGCTTGCCTGTGGTTTTATATGTATATTTCTTCAGGGTGTGGTCATTTGGCAAAATGGACATACACGTCTAAGAACACATACTGTGTAATCACAACTTTCAAGTTTAACCATTTGCGTCCATAGTTAAATGCCTAGATTATAGCTTGCTATACTTTGAACTTTTTGATCTGGGTGCCAACCGAAGAAAAAGAGAACCAAAAGAGCATAAATGCTAGTTCTGAAAGAAAGCTTGTTGTTTGCCACATAAATCTAGGGGACAAATGTCCAGCTTCCATTCAACATCAACAACATTCAAATAATGCAACTCCACATACACTCTTTGGAGGGTCTAAAGTACCCTCTCTGAGTTCACTTAGCTGTTCATCAGGACAAAGCCATCTGTCATCCGCATGAACACTAAATCAAATGGGAATTCTTATATAACAAAATGAACCACAAAGACTAAAGCCATATATATGTCAAGGAGGAACAAATTAGAGGCTTTGTTTCTGTCTCATTTTCAATTTACTCAATTAGGGTAGGCATAGATTAACAAAATTAAGCATATTAATTTTTAATTTGAATTCCATTTTATCTTTTTTTTTAATCCTTCCACCTTTGTGTCAACTTCTCCCACAATACCAGTCTATGGTTTTATTATCAGAACAAAAGCTTTTTGAGTTAAAGCATTTTAAAATATATTTTGACCTCCATGACTCTAGATAAAATCTACTTTAAAAGAATAGTGGCTAAAAATGTGCCAACTCTCAATTACTTTCATTCTGGAGTTGTAAAATTTCTCTGTCCTCAGCTATCCACTTCCCAATGTTAGAGGCAGACTTTTCCTTGCAGGCACCCGAATCCAACTGTGGTTCTATTCTGACATCTCCTAGCTACGTATTTTCTCTTTCTTCATCCACTTTTTAGGATAAATGCTTTGGAGGGTTTTTCTGTCCTGTCCTTCATCTCCTTTCCTTGCCTCTCGCCCTCTAAATACTCCCAAAATTACAGGAAGCATCCTCTTTCACCTCACCACCTGTGTCTTTCCAGTGCTATTATTTGAAAATCTGCATGACCTATCAGGTCAACAGAACTCAGAGGGTGTTATTCTCAGATATATTTTACTATCCTTTTGCAACAAAGGAACATAGAGATCTTTCAATACACATTTGCAGTCTAAGATTTTATGGTGAATTTTCCCCACAAGGGCACACGCTTTCAATGAGAAATTCCTGTTTTGTCCCCATGAAGATTTCATTAAACATTTTGCGTATTTAACTGATAATGACATCTGTGTAAAAGATGACTTCAAGTTGAAATAATTTAGACCAGTGAGTATGATTGCCTTCAAGATATGAGGATTTTACCTAGTGTCAGGGGAAACAAAGCAATGAAAAATCATACTCCATAGTTACTCTATGAATTGAAGTGTTAAATGCCTAGATTATAGCTTGCTATATTTTGAACTTTTTGGTCAGAGCGCCAGCCTAAGGAAAAGACAACAAACTCTGTTTTAAAACGAAAACTCTTTTCATTTTGAGTTACTCTCATTCATTTCATTTTGTTTATCTTTTTCTTAGGTTGGCACTCTGGCTGAACTCTGCATTAGAAACAGTGATCTCTGTGGAAATATAGATTAGATTATAGTTCATGTGAAAATATGTTTGTTGTCGACATCCTTTTGGCTTAAATTGGTACCACATTTAATGGAAGTTTAGTGTTATAGAAGTTGCTTAAAATGATCTTGACAACAGAAAAATGGTACCATACATATTATAACAAAGAGATGCTTTTTCAAATATTAATATATTTCACCCCTTGTCTACGGAGGTAGAAGGATGTGGAATTTTAGAATGCTAGTTGTTAAGCCTTACACAATGGCTAGATCACTCCGCAAATTTGAGTTGGATGGACTGGCATGAGTTTGTGGAATGTCTCATCAAATCTAAGGATTGTTTTGGGGAAGTGGAACATCCGTGAAAGAAAAACGTTAGTTCTAGAAGCCTTGAGAGCATTTTGTTTCTTCAAAATAAAGATGGTTTTTTGCTTAAATTTAATCTTAGACCTTCCAAATATTTCTCTCCCTACCCCAAATGAGTGAAAATTTTCCTTCTGGGGCAAGATTTTTGCAAATGTTCTATTTTAAGAATATTTCTGATAAAGAACTATCTCATGATTAGCTAAGTGTGTAGAACATCAAGAATGTTCTAACATTAATTAACTCACAATAAATAAACATAAAGCCTCTTTTTGTATGACTGTCCCTCAATTGTCATTAGAATCCTCAAGTTTTATTGGCCTATTTGAGAGCTATGCAATGATGAAATTTTCTTTCTGCAAAGACTTAAAAGTCATATCGTTCATCATGATAAATTACATTCCTTTAATCTTTGTCTCTGGTTTGTCTAAAATAAAATAGACATTTAGGAGGCAGTGATTTTTGTGTTCAAATGGAGGTAGCATGATTACTTGATCAGCTGTAGAGAAAATTCAAGTATTGGATAGAATAAATAGTCTTTAGGTTATCATGAAAACCTGATATCCTGTTATTATATAATTGAGGCCACAAGGTTGTCAACATCAAACACATTCATTGCTTCCTAAAATCTGCAACCTGAAACCAAAGTCAAAATTGTAAGTCACAAAGATATCACTGATGACATGTGAGAAATTTTCAAAGCTGTGCCAGGGGATTTAAGGAGCATAGCTTCCATTAATCTTGCTGAAAGTCTCATGTCTAAATCCCTATGCATTACTTTTAAGATTTGCTCAAAAATGTCTCGGCATACAAAGTATGAACAAGTTATTCATTATGGCTTTTACTTTACAGCATTCTGAAACTGTTTCTAAGTAATTTAGCACTAACTTTCCTCTTCTACAAAGGATCATAAAATACTTTTTACTTAAATGAAAGATTTGTTTTTGATAACATGAACTTTTACGAAGAGTGAGATCTAGTTTTTACACTGAGCTTGACTGAAAAGGAAAATATAATAATATAGTTAAGATAAACTATAATAGGCTTATTGATTTTTTTTAACCAAAAAAAAATAGAAGCTTAGGGTTTTTTTTTACAGTTTAGAGCCAATTATGTATATATGTATATATAAAATATATGTTTGTTAATTACATATAAATTGTATATTTGTGGATTATGTATAAGTTAATACACATCTTTGCTGGCTAACAATTACCAGGCATTGTGCTGGGTGCTGGAAATACCAAGATTAATAAGACAGAGAGTAATTCATGGTCGAGTTGGGGCAATAAAAAGATAAAATATAGCAGACAAATATATCAGGGAGGATGCCTGGGAAAGGGTAAGGCTTGAGGCACACATGGAGTCATCTGTGGTTTTGGATGACAGAGCTAGTTGGTTAGTTTAGGAAATAAAACTAAAAAAAATTATAAAATCAGATTATTTAGAGGACTTTTTAATTCAATAATTTATACTTACTTTTGTAGGGACAATATCAAATCAAGAGTTGAAAGAGATAATTTATGTGGTGTCCTGAATGGAGGATTGGCAGGAGCTTAATGAAGAGGCTATTTCATAAAGCAAGTAAGAGCTGATACAAATCTTAAGACGGGAGTTGCCAATGATAACACAGAGAAAGAAATGTACTGAAGAAACTGATTGTGGGTTAGGCAGAAAGAGGAGTCAATACTAACAGAGGTTTCTGGCATACTGGGTTGAGATAACAGAAATTAGAGCTCTCTGAGGTTCGTGAGTAGTTGCTGAATAAATTTTGGGGCTGCAGGCTCAGATTTTGAGACATTAGCTCACAAACTACAGGGTTGACAAGCTAATGTAGAGAAAAAAAGTGCAGAGAGCAAATGAAGGAGGTTGATTGGAGAATCTTGGTGGTTGTGGCTGAGGTTAGAGAAGCTATGAAGAAAGAAGATGGAGACAAATGGTTAGAGGGGGAGGAAGATGGACAGAGTTTCATCATTAAGGCTATGGAGAAATGTCATCAGGGGCCTGAGGGGGCAAAATGGTTTAGGAGGATGATGTCATTAATTTGGGTGACCATGAAGTTGTTTGTATTCTACAGGCAGCATTTTTAACAGAGTAGTGGGGACATGAAACGCAGGGGATTTAGGAGTTATTATAGATGGAAATGATGAATGATATAAAGACATGGAAGTAGTTAGTACAGATTTATTTGGACAGATTTTTGGAAACAGAATGAAAAGGATAACTGAAGCGCTATCTTGGAGAGGTACAAATTGAGAGAAAGATGCAAGATCGCTAATAATGTTTGTGGGATACATCAGAGAATCCAGTGGAGAGAGAAAAGCCTTTGGGCAAGGAAGAACTTTGATATTTCAGTCGGTCAAAGCTTTAAGAAGTTGTTGAATATTCTCTGTCATGATAGAAAGTCATACACAGGATGATTTGGGTAGTGATAACTACTCAAGGACCTATCTGTATCAGTCAGAATAGCCGAAGTTTTTACTTCAGAAAAAAACCCCATCCCCCAATCAATGTTTTAATAAGATCTACTTCTTGTACCACATCACGTTGTTATGGGAAGGCAGGGTTGTTTGTAACAGTCATTCAGGGATTGAGCGACAGAGATGCCCTTCTATAATCACCACTGTGGAAGAAAGGAGATTTCTGGAATCTCATGTTGGTTCTTATAACTTTCTCGCATGAGTGACGTATCACTTCTGTTCACATTTCATTGACCACACTAAGCACTAGGCAGCCACCTGACTCCAAGTGGTCATAGAACATAAAAGGGAAACTCTATCAGGTGTTTGGAAGGCGAACCAGATATTTTGTGACCATGTGTAACAAGTATAACATTACCTTACCAGCTTAAAAGGAATAGAGTTCAGAGGATGGGTGAGGGAGCAAATGGCTTGAATTAATTACATTATCCAATGCTATTATGCTTCCTGAAATGCATATAATATTGAAATCATCTCATAGGAACACCTGTGAAAGGGAGTTTATAATTGTTTTTGAATATTTTGAATAAATTGAGACTGTTAGCCTTCTCTGATGTATTAATTGTGATTAGTTTCATCTTCATGTGATGGGAAAAAATAATATAACCGAAAAAAATAATATGACAATGGCTGAAATAAGATACAATTTAATTTTCTCTTGTAATAGTCTGAAAATGAGGTTCACAGCCTTTGTTATAATCAAAAACCAAGTTTCTTCTATCTAATTTCTCCATCATCTTCAATGTTTGACTTGTATTTTGTGGTCCAAGATGCTGTTCCAGCTCTAGTCACATCATCTATAGACCAGGCAGCAGGACACTTTTGGAAAGTTTTGCCATCACTCCTGGATATGTTACATTGGCCAGAACTTAGGTACACACAGTGAAGGCTGATCTATCTGGTCTTTATTCTGAGCGCCAATATGCTAAACTAACATTTGGAGATTCCATATCTGAGTAAGAAGTCATCACATGACTACCCATTTTAAATACTTCTGCATGTCCGTTGCAGAAGGTCCTTGATTTGGGGTCAGGATTTCATTTTCATTTTCAGCAATTCTTAGCATGGAGAGAAATCAGAGAGTCCATGCTCCACATCAGAAATGTAATGACTCACTCAGAATATATACATTTTTGGAACAAGAATAGCCTCTTATTTGGAGAGAAGCAGCATTTTGAGAGAAAATGAACGTCAGTATTGGTTTTGGTGCTAGGATAAAATGTTTTTCCTCTTGCATTTCGTGGCCACTTGCTACCTCACCTAATTCACAGGTCATGGTGGGATGTGATAGCAGGTTTGAAAAGCTATGGACAATATTTTCAATGTACTATGATTTTAACTAACAGGGTCCTGTACATAACTAGGCTCTACATGGAGTTCTTTCTATAGAGCTCAAAGGAAATAGTGAGATTTGGAGAGCAATGAAAATTCTTCATTTTTACTTTACTCCCATTACGGAAGCGATAAGATGGAACAGACTTTGCCATCAAAGGAGAGAACAGATAAAGTGCTGTGGAACTTCAAAAGCAGGAGAGGTTGGCAGCTGCATTTAACCCAGTGTTAGACCTGGCACAGATTTCAGGAAACAGTAAAGATCTTTTACTTTATGCTTTTGTTTTTCAAGTGCTCCTTGTTTGAGCCTTTCAGCTCCATACACCAGATGTTGAATTCAATATTATTATTGTGTTGGTAGTAGTAATTCTAATCTGAATTGTAGGAGAATGTATTATTCAAATTATAGATGAGATAACCCTCGCCAAACATGCATGAATTAAACATCCACTAGTCCAGGGTTTGATGAAGTTCTGAATGAGAGAAAGTTAAAAGATGGCTAGGAAGCTGTGATGGCTGAGACTACTAAGGATTTAGGCTGTCCCTTCTGTCGTTTTGTGCTTCAAGAGAGGATAATGATGGCAAAACAGAAAGAAACATCTAAAGCTGTAGTTTTTCTATCTAAGAATTAGGCCATAGTCTGATTAAAATTGTAAGATAGTACAAGATGTAAGTAAATCAATGCTAAGTATGGGGGAGAAAAACAAAAACATGGCCAGGTGCAGTGGCTAATGCCTGTAATCCCAACAATGGAAGGCCATGGCGGGCAGATCACCGGAGGTCAGGAGTTTGAGACCAGCCTGGTCAACATGGTGAAACCCCGTCTCTACTGAAAATACAAAAAAAAAAAAAAAATTAACAGGGCATGGTGACAGGTGCCTGTAATCCCAGCTACTCAGGTGGCTGAAGCAGGAGAATCACCTGAACCCAGGAGGGGAAGGTTGCAGTGAGTGGAGATCATGCAACTGCACTCCAGCCTGGGTGATAGAGCAAGATTCCATCTCAAAAAAAAAACAAAACAAACAAACAAAAAAAAAACACACACACACACACAAAGCAAAAACACTGTCCTTATTTTTAAATTAATATTTCAGTTCACTTCCATCATATTTTAATATCATCTACTATTACCAGTCCCTCTTGTCTATTCAATAAAATTTATTTTGTGCTACTATTTGTTCAAATTTTCACTGTCATGGATTATATAATAAAACTCAATCCTTATTTTTTTGTATTGTTGACCAACTCAATTCCCTTTATAAATTTTATGGGCTTCTATCAACAAGTTTATCTGCATGTTAGATAGTCATTTTTTTCTGACAAAAAAATAATAAATTTAAAGAGCCTACAACCTGACTCTGAATGTGATGCACTACCATTTATTTTTAAGCCATTCAAAAATTATGTGATACTCCCCATATTACAAAGAAACTGCTGCAAATAAGATTTTATAGAATGCCAGACCATCTTTTAAAGTTTAAGGACATATCGCTTTGGCATATTTATTTATCCACGGCTTATGTTGGTTTTATTTTAAGGAGATATGCATTAATAAAAGATTACTATTGTTTATGTCAAATCATATCTTTTTCCTTTGTATAGAAGAGAATCAAAGCAACCTTTTATTTTAGATAGCTGTTAGTAGAGAAATAACAGATCAGTCATTTTACACTATCAGTTTTTAAGTAATCTCTTGACAAGAACTTTTTGTACCAAAATTGATAGTACATTGTGGATAGTATATTGTAATCTCCAGTGAAGGAAGTAAGAATAAAAAGTCAATCAATACTCAGAGGATACTACATTGCAGGATAATATCAACTACCCTATTCCGCACACACATTTTCAACACTCGACTTTAGGAATAAGATTAATTTAGGTGTATCTACCTGTTAGCAACAGGATGGCACAGCAAACTCCCCAACTGACTGGAAGGAAATATTAACAAGTGGACAGAGAGTAGATGAAGCATTTTGTTCAGCTATGAGAATGAAATATGACATATCCCTGATAAAACTGTGCTCTCCTATGTGTTTCTGTCTGAGTTTAAATGTGATTGGTATTTTTCACAAATCTCAAAAAAGAATAGAGAGTAAAATGTCAAAAGGGTCATAAACTATATGATACAGTTATTTTGGTATGAACATTTCCACAGATTTTGTTTGAGCAGGAGAAATAACTAGTTCTTAGTAAGAATGAACTAAATCTCATCTCATCTTTGCTCTTTCTTTTGAATTAATTGGTTTTGGCTTGCCAGAATTACAGGGCAGATCATAAAGAATGGAAGGGCTTGGCATGTTCCATGTTTTCTCCCCTGCATTAATCGAACTGTAAATGAGATTTTGGTCAATAAGATAAAACATGCTGCCCAGAGCACACACAGAGAAGCACTAGAGAGATTCAAATGCTTAGTAACATGAGGAATGCAAACCTAACTCAATGCTTCTTCCATAAATCAATTCAAATCAAGTACACTATGTACTCCTTGTTGATCTATTCCCATACGCCATTTTAAAAATTCTCAGGCATGCCAAAAAATAAAATGAGAACACATAAATTTCAAGACCTTGATGTACTTACTGAGGTGATGCTCTCAAACGCTGTCCTCAGCAACTTCCATTGTGATATCTATGTAGATTATCTTTCTAGTACCCTGGGCTTTGTATATTTTGGCCTGCTTTCCTGCTATGATCTTGTCCAACAGCCTCTTTCAGCCTCTCCCACTCATGAGCACACCCTAGAGCTTGCCATTTGCAGTAACCTTGGGTCCTCCATAATTTCAATTTTAAGTCTCCCACACTCACACAACCATCTCCTCTTTTTCTAGTTCACTTCCACTAGTGCTTGTACTTAACAACCTTTCTTCTGTCGTTGGAAACTAAAATACATCGATTCTCACTTACCTTCACTCTCCTCATGTTCTCATTTCTCTCTTACCAGTTTAAATTTCATGATCAGTTGCGATCACTTTCTTGCACGCATATTTGGTTATTTTGGCCTTCTCTCATTTCCTTATAATGCTGATCAGCAAAGCTCTACCTCAATCCTGGTTAAATCCCACTCTCTGCTTACTCTGTGCTTACCTGCCACTGCTCATTGTGTCTGTAGAAAAAGACATACCTTGGCTGACTAATCCCACTAAAAATGATTGATCGCTAACAGAGGTGAACTTGTGGAATCAGAAACACACATACATTCCTCACCCAGTCCCTCTTCCTTCTTTCTTTTTCCTAAGTGACAACTGGACACTTTTTCATCTCCTCAAATTCCAAACACCCTTTCCCTGGCCTTTTCCACTGATAGCATTTCTTATTTCGCGAAGAAAATAGTGTCCTATCAACATTTTACCCCTTGCTATTGCCAATCCTGGTGGTCATTTTTCAGATGATCTTCTTCTTTTTTTTCCCCATTTATTTATTTTATTGCATTTTAGGTTTTGGGGTACATGTGAAGAACATGCAAAATTGTTGCATAGGTACACACGTGGCAGTGTGATTTGCTGCCTTCCTCCCCATCACTTACATCTGGCATTTCTCCCCTTGCTATCTCTCCCCAGCTCCCCACCCCCCACCGTCCCTCCCCTATTTCCCCCCAACTGACCCCAGTGTGTCGTGCTCCCCTCCCTGTGTCCATGTGTTCTCATTGTTTAACACCCGCCTATGAGTGAGAACATGCGGTGTTTGATCCTCTGCTCTTCTGTCAGTTTGCTGAGAATGGTGGTTTCCAGGTTCATCCATGTCCCTACAAAGGACCCAAACTCATCATTTTTGATGGCTGCATAATATTCCATGGTGTCTATGTGCCACATTTTCCCTATCCAGTCCATCGTCGATGGGCATTTGGGTTGGTTCCAGGTCTTTGCTATTGTAAACAGTGCTGCAATGAACATTCGTGTGCATGTGTCCTTATAGTAGACCAATTTGTAATCCTTTGGATATATACCCAGTAATGGGATTGCTGGGTCAAATGGAATTTCTATTTCTAGGTCCTTAAGGAATTGCCACACTGTCTTCCACAGTGGCTGAACTAATTTATACTCCCACAGATGATCTTCTTAATTGCTTTCTTCTTGAAGCAGATTCTTCACTTGGCTTCCAAGACACCACACTCCTCTCATTTTCCTTTGCCCCACTGACCACTCCTTAGTTTCCCTGATGGGTAACTCTTCACTTCCCAGTCTCTTACCATTGGAATAACCAATGCTCAGTACATGGACCTCTTTTCTTTCCTGCATTCATTCATTCCTTTGCAGATGTGGATGTCACCAGTCTTATGCCTATAAACATTAATTTATACTGAACTTATGAGTCCTATATTTATTGTTGTAGCCTGATGTTTTCCAGAACTTCAGGCTTTATAGGCATCATATTGCTCACTTGCTTGGACTTTTCCTTTGAATATAGGATAGGAATGCCAGTGGTAACTTCTTCAAAACCGAACACTTGATCTTCATACTCCGCTCCCCTCAACCAAGCAAGCATGTTCTTGCCCATTTGATTCCTATTTTAGTTCATGGCAATGCCATCTTTCTAGTTTTCCATGCCAATAATGTTATAGTCATCTTGGAGTCGTCTTTGGATGACACATCCCAGATCCAATCTGTCTGCAAGTACTTACAGTTCTACCTTCAAAACATATCCAGAAAATAACCACTTACCCCTATTGCCACTGCCTCCCTCTTGGCCCACTCTGCTCTCATATCTCACCTATATTATTCTAGTAACATTCTAATTACAACTTTGCCATCCCCCAACTCCACTCTATATTCACCAAGCAGCCAGAAAATACCTTTGAAGTCATAGTCATATTGTGTTTTTCCCATTGTCAAAACCTGGAAGGCCTTCCTAATTGATTGAAGTTAAAAGCCAAAGATGTTATAATGCCTGAAAAAGGCTGAATCCAACATGCTTCCCGTTTGCTCCTGACTCATCTGCCACCTCTCTTCCTCTCACCCAGTCTACTCCAGCCTTGCTGTTCTTGTAACAAGCAGTTATGTGCCTGCCTTGTGGTCTTCACAGCCCCTCGCTGTTCATTCTGCCTAGAAAGGGTCCATTCTTTCACCTCCTGTAGATCTTTCCTCAAAGATCATCTCTCAATGACACTCACCCTGAGAAAATTGGAGCTTCGTCCAACACGTGACTTCCTATCCTTCTCTATTTTTCTCCCAAACACTTACTACTTCTAATATATGTACACACATACACACACAAAATAAATTTATTTATATATTCATATATTCTTAGTGCCCCCATTACAATGCAAGTTCCAAGAGAATTGAGGTTTTCTTTTATGTGTGTTCAGTTGTTTTCACTACTCTATCCTCAGGACCTACAGTAATACCTGGTATATAGCAGATACTTAAAACTCTATTGTTGATTGAATTAATCAATTAAAAAGTTTCATGTTAATATATGTTTGCATGTGATCTAGAAAAAATGCGAGAGTTTATGTATTGTAGCCCTTCTAGAATAAAGGAAATTTGACAGTATTTATCTAGGTCTATGGAACCTAAATATCAAGATCCACGTCAAAATTTTGGGGCCACCTTGTTGTTGAAGGCAAGGAATAACTTCTGTGGTGCCCATATCTTTATAAAGAGACTTTTATTCTTTATTAATGTCACTTTCTTTGCTGCTTTTGATTCTTGCTTTGCAACATTTTATAGAGCAATGTTTTGGGACAGAAACCTGCTAACAAATAACGTCTCTTTGATTGAGCTTCTTTGCCTTCACTAAGGAAGAGTTAAATATCCAAGTTCAGGCTATTGGTAGCTGTGGGCTTAGGATTCAGGATCCTTTATTGTTTGTTTCTAGATTCTCTGATTATATCTACTCCCTCTATCAAATTTAGGAAAAGTTAGACACAGTCAGTGGAGGACTCTAAAAGGAGATACAGAAAATCCATTCTTAGCGACGTGATTAGCTGATGACGGTATGTCCCTATCTGGGGGTGGGAGAATAACATCATTCTGACACACCAAGTCACAGATCAGCAGTAACAAACTAAGGCTCTTTTTAATACCCAAACTAAATGAAACTTATGAAAAATAGTGACTATATTTTAAAAAATCATCTGTCTTGCTGTGACACTTTTCTTATAGTTTGTTCTTCTCTTGTTCACAGAATCTTCCTCATTAGCCTAGTTATTCTCCACCTCTTCATTTCTGGAAGGCTCCCATTTGTGTGCATATTAACTCGGCATCAGCCTCTGTTCTCCACAGCAATTGGGTCATTTCTATTTTTTTATCTGGAAGGTCCTAGTTCCTAGGGCACTAGTTACTGGAGGGCTTCAAGCATCTCAGACTCACTTTCAGAGGTATCAAAGATATTCTCTTGGATATTTATTTTGTTCCAAATGGTATTATTCTTTATATTGCTGTACACTTATGGAAAAAAGATTCCTATCCTGTACTGCCTCTACTGAACTCTACACATTTTCTCCTTCTTCTTTCTCTGTTACAGGTGATTTAGGACAATCATCTTTGTAATAACCAAAATTGCTACCAAGTAGACTTTCTGGAGGAAAAAACCTGTGTGAGTTGTAGCAACAATCTACTGTGTCAGGGATTTGATACTTCTGAGCCTTCCACATTGCATAACTTCGTGTATTTTATGCAGGATAATAGAAAGTCTCAATTTCAGAAATACCGATTTTAAAACCTCTGTTGGGAAAATTCCCTGGGTTTATTTAATTCCATACCCAATCACCCTTCCGCAACCTAATGCTCAGAACTTTTTTCTATCCCAGGTGTTACCCACAGTGTTCTGACCACCCAGTGGAACTTCTTGCTTGGGATTTTCTGGCTTCTCTGGCTAACAGTGATACTTTATCTGTCTGCTTTCTTTACTTTTTCCATTTAGACCTCCATGAATTTTAAAATTATCTCCCTTATAAAGACCTTTTCACCTTCTTAGGTGAAAATTAGCTAATTTGTCGTCAAATAACTCCTTTGTGTTAAAAGAAAAAAGCACAGAACATAGACTCATTCACCCAGGATCACGAAGGCCTGCTTGAGAAACAAGTACATTTTACCAGAGAGATGTTTTAGCCATAGCGCCCCACTTTTGTTGTCAAAACTAAAAGTGTAACTAATCATGCAAATAATAATTTCTGACATCTAATAATAATTTTAACATTTAGCACTTTCTAACTGACAAGCTCTGTGTGAAATGCTTAATATTCATTTTATTTTTTAATCTTCACAATGACTCTAGAGGGGTAACGACCATTGTAAACTCCATTTTACTAACAAAAACTGAGATTAAGGTGATTAAGTAACTTGCCCAAGGTCACACAGCAAGTTTGACATGAGTTTTAATCCTCACAATTACCCAGTTGGCTGGTGCAGAGAATTTAAATAATTTTTTATGTGTCACAAAACCAATAAGTAGCAGATTTAGCATTCAAAGTTAGTTTTCTGACTTAAGAGTCTTTAGATTCTTCTAGATACCAACATCTTTATTATATCCTACTAGCCTTGTAGACAGTTGTAAAGCTCTTTGAAATCTATTGAAAAGATGAGAAAGCTGTATCAGTTATCTCCTGCCACAATAGTGCCATGTCACACTCAATTACAAGCGTCAGGGAAACACACAATAAATGTTTATTTGCCTCATGAGTCTGAGATGTTTAGATGGTCTGGCCCGGGTTGGCGTACTTCTCTGGAGTCAGCTGTGGCTCATCTAGGCAGTTATGCTTGTTCTGGCTGGACTAGCTCACGAGTCTCAAGGTTGGCTGGCTGTTGGCATCTAGAGATAGTCTCAGCTGGAATGACTGTAGTGACTTGGCTCTGTCCCACATGTCTCTCTCATTATGCAGCAGGCTGGTCGAGGGATGTTCTCATGGAAATCTTAGAGGAGCAGAAAAACCCAGTCATGCAGTACTTTTTAGCACTTGACTTATGTTGCATTTGCCAAAATCCTATTGGCCAAATCAAATCACATAGCTAAACTCAGAGTTAAGAGTACCAGGCTCCTACAATGTTTATGGGGAAGGTCATGGGTACATAGGGAAGAATTGAGTCTTTTTTTTTTTTTTAATGAAAACTACTACAAGGGGCTAATGAATTTTTAGCAGAATCAGAAAAGGAACCCAGTAGCCTTTAGAGTTCACTCCTCAAGCCATCTACATTCTAAAAAATTAATGTAACATTGTATTCCCTATGTCCTCATTGCTTTAATATATTGCCTTATAGAGCCAGGCCGCAGGAGCCAACATTTGCTAAAAATTGAACATGTGATCTTTGGTGACATATTTGTGCTCTTAATTATAACCATAAAACATGCTTCAAATTTGAATAGAATAGTGCCAAAGCAATGCTGCCTGAATTTATAATTCTCTTTCAAATAGTATGTTGGCCCAACTCATCCAGTGCCTAGTGATTTTGTGGTTTAGAAGTTTGTTTTCTGGAATTTGATGCAGCTGTTCTCTCCGAGTGAAGATCCATGGGGAAAGGTGGATAAACACATAAAGCTTCTGAAAGCCATCCCAGATCTCTCAAAGTCAGCCCTCAGCTTAATGTCTGGGTCAGAAGTTTAACGAAGTTAGTCTTAGTAATTGTTCATGTGTTTTCAAAGAGGCTCATTATCAACACTCACAACCTGGTTTCAGTCCAATAGAGCTTTATGAGGCTAAATTCTAAACAGCATCAAAATACCTAAGTAAAAAGCTCAGCCTGAAGAACTGATGCTTACAACTGGTTACACAGAAGGTATTTGTAAGACCAATTAACAGTGTTTTATTACGTTGATTCACCAAAACACAAAGGCATTCTAAACCACTCAGCCTTTTCCCTTAATTCACAACACCTAACAGTAAACCAAGCACATACAGGTTAAGTGTTCTGAAGTTACATGAAAGACCTAGACCTGCTGTGCAAATCACAACAATTGTTAGTTCTAAAACACTTTCATTTCCCTACAATAATCCTATAAATTGTATTCCTATTTGTCACATCTATTTTTTGCATTTTTCTTTTGACTTACCTCTTCTTTCCTCTACATTGCTACTAAAAGATCCTCAGGATTCTATCCTGGGTTCTTTTAGTTATCACTAAAAAAACTTCCCCTTAAAAAATCTCTATCACTCCTCTGAGTTTAAATACTGTCTATAGTTTATAGTTTGTCAACACCTAAATTTGTAACAGCGACCCAGTGACATAGCAAGAGTGGGACAAAAGAGGAATCAGTCCCCAATGTAGGCGACAAAGAGATGCTAACCTGTAGATAATACAAAATAATAACAAAATAGACTAAAAGTCAGTCTTCTTATCACCATTTGCTGAAAATGTTTAGCAAACTCAGTGATAAAATGCTCTTCCCTGGGTGGGGAGGGGGATCTTGTTGGATCAAGTTCTAAGCAATTCCTATGGCGATTGTTGAGTGTCAACAACATGTATATAAGCTTTAAATTAGTACCTTTTAATTTCATACCACTTGTATAGGAGTCTCCAGAGACACAGAAGCAATAGGGGATAGATATATAAAGAGATCTGTTGCAGGAATTGGCTCATCTTCTCAAATATCCTCAAATGAATCTATGAGTTCAAAGCAATACAATTCCAAGTCTTAACAGAATTTTGTTTGTTTTCTACTAAAGTAATTCTTAAGTTAAGAAAATAACCATTACATATTTGAAAAAGTACAATTATGAAAGATATGTTTCTATCAAATATCGGCATATACTGTAAAGCTACTGTAACTTAAAAAACTGGGTTTGTTGGCATTGAAATAGTAAAATTGATCAGTGGAACATACTAAAGACTTTAGGAAGAAACGTAAATGATATACGGAAATTTATTGCATGGTTAACTGAGCACTTCAAATCAGGAGTTAAAGTAAGGTATATGTGACACCACTAGGGTCTTAGCTTACATCATCTTCTCCTGACCTCTGATTGCAGCCCTGCTCTGGTACACAGTTCTGCACAGGTTTTGACCTCCTTGCTTTTAGCTCCTCATCACAAGTGTGCTTTGAGTTATCTCTTGCTTTCTGCCCTGGGGCTTATCTGGTAATCCCATGAGTCCACTTGACCCTGATACATGTCACATGAAGAGGTATGGGACCTAAAGGATTAATACCCCTTTCTTTTGTGTCTCAGAGGAATGATTCTGAGCCTCTTGTCATAAGGCATCACAAAATGTCCCTCGCTGGGTAGCGAGGAACCTGAAGTGGTGGCATGCTAGATAATGCTTGAATTGGCTTTTGTCTGATGCCTGTCACTCACTTCTGTCACTTGAGAACACATTCTTAAGAAAATATTTGACCTCTCTCTCAGGCTTGCTTTTGGGAAGAACCCATGTGATGTCAGGTCGGCTATGCAATAAGTGATGCTGACAAATTGGCTATGGATTGTGAAAAGAGTAAATGTATCTCTAGGCATAAACAAATTCGGCAAAAGTTAAAAAATTAACTGTAACAATAAAACCAAAGAAAATATGAAAATATTTGAAAACGTTATCAAAGTGGAAGCTCCCTCTTCCACTTCCACTTTTGTTTGTGTATTTTTCAGGCTCTCTTTGCCTGAAAATGTCAATGTTATTGCATTTGCCTATTGTCCAAGATATTGATCAAAATATCTTGTTTGCTAAAGGCTCATTCTCATTTCCAGTATTACACATTTATTCTCTTCTACACATCCTTCTTGTATTACAATTGGATTTTGGGTAGATAGTGGAAATAAATGCTTGTATTTAATCTGCTATCTGAACCTATACTACTTTCAATTTTACATTAGTTATATCTATAATTAACTACAGAGAGCAGTATTAAAAGTCTAATTTAGAGTCTCTGACAAGTAGAATTGTATCAAACTATGAAGATTTCTATTCAGTAATTAAGCTATTCTCAATTGTCCTCCTGAGACAAAAATGTCACCTTATGTTGCACTGTCTTTCTCCCAGCATTTTAAAGTGGGAAAGTGCTAAGAAATCATTTAGTCCCTAGATGTCCAAGGTATGGTTTGTTGACCAAATTAGCCTATGCATCCTTGTTGGGCTCCTCTGGGAATCTTTCCATTTAAGGAGATTACACAAATTGGCACTCATGTGCTAGTAGGCTAGCAGTTTCTATCTACCCATATTGACCATTTAAAATTACCTATTGGCAGGTTGAATTAAAGAGTAAGTGGTAATTATTATGTGTTTTAATTTAATGTAATGAAATGTTATAAAAATTTATGAACAAACAAATTCAGCAAGCAAAAATCTCCATATGCATTTGACTGATGTTTAATTGTGTGTAATACGTCCATGCTAAGCATACATTTCCAGGGTCATCATTGTATCAGTTAATATCGTCTACATTCACATAGATGTTTAAGTGGCTCGCCTTTAAACATTTTGTATTTCTAATTATCAGAACCCTTAATTTAACCTATATCAACATTATGACCATGAGAGTCAAAGGTTTTCCTTAGATTTCACTTGAAGTCCTGTTCTAAAGGCCTCATTTTCTAATTCAGGAAAAAATAAGTCAGAAACCTCTGTGTATTGGCTTCATTTACTCAGACATAGAATTTTTAGCATGAAGTGTGTGCTGTTAAATAGAAAAAGGCATAGAACAATTGAGACTTACATTATTTTTTAAAAAGCTTTTTAGTTTGAAATAATTAAAGCAAAAGAAGTTGCAAGGCTAGTAATGAGGAGTTCCCCGTAACCTTTACCTTGTTTCCTCTGGTGGTTACATTTTCTGTAACTACAGGACAATATCAAAAGTAGGAAATTGACATTGTTGTGTGTGGGTAGTTCTCTGTCTTTTATCACAAGTGCAGATTTGTGACCACTGCAATCAAGATAGAGAACTGTTCCATCACTACAAAGATCTCCATCCTATTACCGTTTACCCTCACTCCTTCTTCCTTACATTACCCCTTTCTCTTAATCATCCCTAAGTCCTGCAACCCCTAATCTACCCTCTATATTTACAATTTTATCATTTTGGGAATGTTATTACAGTATGGGACCCTTGGAGATTGGCTATTTTTCCCCCATGCAGCCTAATGCACTTGAAAACCATCCAAGTGGTTGCATGTATCAATAATTCTTTTTGTTATTGTTTAGTATGGATCATTCTTTTTATCCCATGTATAGACAGACCACAGTTTAACCACTCACCCATTGCACGACACTTTACTTCCATCTTTTGGCGATTGCATATAAAGCTGCTATGAACAATCATGTACAGGTTTTATATGGATATAAGTCTTTATTTCTTTGGGATAAATGCCCAAAATGAGATTGTGGTGTTATGTGTAAGTGTATGTTTAGTTTTAAAAAGAAACTTCCTAACTTTTCCATTTTACATTCCTGTAAACAATGTATGAAAGATTTAGCTTGTCAGGATCCTTGCCAGAATTCTGTACTGTCATGATTTTTATTTTAGCTTTTCTGATAGGCGTGTCATGATATCTCATTGTGGTTTCATTTGCATTTCTCTGATGGTTAGTGATGTTGAATATTTTTTACTGTGCTTATTTGCCATCCGTAGACCCTTTTCCAGGAAATCTCTCTTTATATCTTCTGTTCATTTTCTTTTTCTTTTTCTTTTCTTTTTTCTTTTTTTTTTTTTTTTTTGAGACGGAGTTTCGCTCTTGTTACCCAGGCTGGAGTGCAATGGTGCGATCACAGCTCACCGCAACCTCCACCTCCTGGGTTCCAGCAATTCTCCTGCCTCAGCCTCTCGAGTAGCTGGGACTACAGGCGTGTGCCACCATGCCCAGCTATTTTTTGTATTTTTAGTAGAGATGGGGTTTCACCATGTTGACCAGGATGGTCTTGATCTGTTGATCTTGTGATCCACCTGCCTCGGCCTCTCAAAGTGCTGGGATTATAGGCGTGAGCCACCGTGCCTGGCCTGTTCATTTTCTAATTGCATTGTTTGTGTTTTTTACAGCTGAGTTTTATAATCATTTAATATTCTAGATATGAGTCCTTTGTGAAATATGGGGTTTGTAAATGTTTTCTCACAGTCTATGGCTTGTTATTTAATTCTTTTAGCAAAGTCTTTTGCAGAGCAAAATATTTTAATTTTGATGATGTCCAATTTACCAGTGCTGCTTTTTTATGGATCATGTGTAAGGTTTATTGCTGATGTAGAATGAGGAAACTGAGGCAAGTATGAGAAAATGAGAAGCCAATTTATTCAGCTCCCAGGCGAGGTTCTGTGGTCCAGGAAGGGGCCAAAGAAGTCACATCCGGCTGTTTGGGTCATGGGGTTTTATGGGAAGGGAAGGTGATTGATTGGCTATTGGGGAAACAAAGCAAAGGCAATTTTATTGGCTATTAGGAAGCAGGAAGTGCCTGAAACTAGTTGCTATTGGCAGGCGGGTGGGATTTTGGGTATGGTGGGTTCTGACTGGCTGTTCGGGAACTAAAGTGAAGGCAATCCTATTGGCTATTAAGAAGCAGGAAATGCCTGGAGCTAGTGATTATGGGTAGGCAGGTGGGACCTTGGGTAAGGGGGCCTTCTGGGGGCCTACAGAGCAGACTGCTATCAGGCAGGGTCTGATGGGACTTTTTAAAAAAATTTTCCTGCAGTGTTTATTAACAGCGGGCTGTTAATTATGAATGCATAATTTAGTGCTGAATGTGGGCGTGTGTCTGGTATGCGGAGGCGGGTGCGGGGAAGCCGTGGGGCAAGGCCAGATAACGAGCTTGGGTGATGACTCAGTTATCAGGCATGGAGAGAGATGGATGTGTCCGTTTAACCCTCTGTGAGGCAGCCGGCCTTACATCATGTTTTTGGTGTAAAGTTCAAAAACACTTTCTAGATCCTGAAGATTTTCTCCTATACCTTTTTTTCCTAAAAGTTTTATAGTTTTATGTTTAATATTTTGATCTATGATCCATCAGGGTTACTTTTGTATAAGGCATGTGGTTTTGATTGAGGTTTATATTTTTGGCTATGAATGTCCAATTGCCCCACTCTCATCTGTGGATAAGAATGTCCTTCCATGGAAATGTTTTGCAGTTTTGTCAAAAATTAGTACTAATAACATGCTGTTTTAGTTACTGAAGCCTTATAGTAGAATTTGAAGTTGAGTAGTGTGAGGCCTTCAGCTTTATTCTTTTTCCTTAGGATTGCTTTAGCTATTCAGGCTCTTGTATGATTCCATATGAAATTTAGAATAGTGTTTTTCTAATTCTGTGAAGAATTATGCTGGTAGTTTGGTAGGAATGCACTGAATCTATGCATTGCTTTGTGCAGGATGGCCATTTTAACAATATCAGTTCTTCTGATTTATGAGTGTCAAATGTTATTCTGTTGTTTGTGTCATTTTAAATCATTTTAGCAGTGTTTTGTAGTTCTCTTTGTACAGATCTTTCACATCCTTGATTAGTTGTATTCCTAGGTATTTTATTTTCATTGTAGCTATTATAAATGTATTCTTGATTTGACTCTATGCCTAGGCATTATTGATGTATAGAAATGCTAAGGTGATTTTTGTACATTAATTTTGTATCCTGAAACTTCACTAAAATAGTTTATCAATTCTAGCAGCTTTTTGCTGAATCTTTAGAATTTCCTAAGTATGGAATCATATTGTCAGCAAAGAGAGATAGTTTGACTTCTTCTTTTCCTATCTGGATACCTTTTATTTCTTTCTCTTGTTTGATTGCTTTGGCAAGTACTTCCAGCAATCTGTTGAATAGGAATGGTGAGAATGGGCATCCTTGTCTTGTTCCAGTTCTCAAGGAAAATTCTTCCAGCTTTTGCCCATTCAGTACGATGTTGACTGTGGGTTTGTCATAGATGGCTCTTATTATTTTAAGATATCTTTATTTGATGCCTTACTAGTCTGTTGAGGGTTTTTATCATAAAGAGATGTTGAATTTTCTCAAAAGCTTTTTCTGCATCTTTTGAGATGATCATATGGCTTTTGGTTTTAATTCTTTTTTGTGTGTGAATCATAATTATTGATTTGCCTATGTTTAACTAAACTTATATCGTGGGATTGAAGCCTACTTGATCATGTTGAATTAACTTTCGGATGGACTGCTGGGCTCAGTTTGCTTGTTGGGAACTAGAGCAAAGGTGACTCTTGTTATGCTTTAGCAAAGAGACTAGTGGCATTTTGCCCTGCCCTAGAGATTTATGGAACTCTGAACTTGAGAGAGATGATTTAGGGTATCTGGTAGAAGAAATTTCTAGGCAGCAAAGCATTCAAAAGGTGATTTGGGTGCTATTAAAAGCATTCTGTTTTACAATGGAAATGGCACAAAAGTTCAGAAAATTTGCAGCCCAGTGATGCCGTAGAAAAGAAAAAGCAATTTTCTGAGGAGAAATTCCAGCTGGCTTTAGAAAACTGCATAAGTAGCAAGAAGCCTGCTGTTAATGCCCAAGACCATGAAGAAAATGTCTCCAGGGAATGACAGAGACCTTCATGGCAGCTCCTCCTATCACAGGCCCAGAAGGAAAAAGTAGTTTTGTGGGCCAGGCTCAGGGTGTCTGTGCTGTGTGCAGCCCAGGGACTTGGTGCCCTGTGTCCCAGCTGCTCCAGTTATGGCTGAAAGGGGCCAACATAAAGCTTGGGCTGTGGCTTCAGAGGGTGGAATCCCCAAGCCTTCACAGCTTCCACATGGTGTTGAGCATGTGGGTACAGAGAAGTCAGGTACAGGAACTGAGGTTTGCAAACCTCCACCTAAATTGAAGAAGATGTATGAAAATGCCTGGATTCCCAGGCAAAAGTCTGTGGCAGGGGTAGAGCCCTCATGGAGAAACTCTGCTATGGCAGTGTGGAAGGGAAATGTGGGGTTGGAGCCCCCATACAGAGTCCCTACTGGGTCACTGCTTAGTGAACTGTGAGAAGAGAGCCACTGTCCTTCAGACCCCAGAATGGCAGATCTGCAAACAGCTTGCACTGTGCACCTGGAAAAGCCACAGACAATGCCATCTTGTGAAAGCAGCCAGGAGGGAGGCTGTACCCAGCAAAGCCACAGGGGCAGAGCTGCCCAAGACCATGGGAACACCCCTCTCCACCTCTTGCATCAGTATGACCTGAATGTGAGACCTGGAATCAAAGGAAATCATTTTTGAGCTTTAAAATTTGACTGCCTCTCTGGATTTTGGACTTGCATTGGACCTGTAACTCCTTTGTTTTGGCCAATTTTTCCCATTTGGAATGGCTGTATTTACTCAATACCTGTACCCTCATTGTATCTAGGAAGTAACTAGCTTGCTTTTGATTTTACAGGAGGAAGGGACTTGCCTCGTCTCTGATGAGACTTTGAACTGTGGACTTTTGGGTTAATGCTAAAAAGAACTAAGACTTTGGGGGACTGTTGGGAAGGCATGATTGATTTTGAAATGTGAGGACATATGATTTGGAGGCACCAGAAGCGGAATGATATGGTTTGGGTGTCCCCGCCCAAATCTCAACTTGAATTATGTCTCTAAGAATCCCCACGTGTTGTGGGAGGGACCTGGTGGGAGGTAAATGAATCATGGAGGCCAGTTTTTCCTGTGCTAGTTTTGCGATAGGGAATAAGTCTCATGAGATCTGATAGGTTTATCAGCGGTTTCTGCTTTTGCCTCTTCCTATTTTTCTCTTTCTGCCACCAGATAAGAAGTGCCTTTTGCCTCCTGCCATGATTTTGAGGCCTCCCCAGCCGTGTGAAAGAGTAACATCAATTCAAACTCTTTTTCTTCCCACTTTTGGGTCTGTCTTTATCAGCAGCATGAACACGGACTAATACATGGTACAATTTGGCTGTGAATCCATCTGGTCTAGTGCTTTGTTTTGGTTGTAGGTTTTTTATTAGTGATTCAACTTCGGACCTCAATATTGGCCTATTTAGGGTTTCAGTCTCTTCCTTATTCAATCTTGGGAGACTGTTTCCAGGAATTCATCCATGTCCTCTATATTTTCTAGTATTTTGCATAGAGTTGTTTATAGTAATCTCTAAAGATCTTTTCAATTTCTGTGAGGTCAGTTGAAATGTCATCTTTCTCATTTCTGATTGTACTTATTTAGATCTTCTCGTTTTCTTTGTTAATCTAGCTATTAGTCTATGATTCTTGTTTGTTTGTTTGCTTGAGCAACCAATTCTTAATTTCATTGATCTGCATGTATTTTGCATCTCAGTTTCATTCAGTTCCTATCTAGTTTTAGTTATTTTTTTTCTTCTGCTAGCTTTGGAATTTTGTCCTTTTTTCTAGACTTCTTTTTTCCTTTAAGTGCAATGTTAGATTAGTAATTTTTCTAACTTCTTGATGAAGGCTTTTTAGGACTATACACTTAATGCTGCTTTAGCTGCATATCCACAATTTTGGTAAGTTGTTTCCCTATTTTTATTAATTTCAAATTATTTTTAAATTTCTGTCTTAATTTTGATGTTCATGCAGGAGTTATTCTGGAGCAAGTTGTTTAATTTCTATGTACTTATGAAGTTCTGAAACATCTCCTTGACATTGATTTCTATTTTTATTGCACTTTAGTTGAAGAGAACACTTGGTATGATTTCGATTTGTTTGAACTTACTGAGATCTGCTTTATGAACAACCATGTGGTTGATCTAGAATATGTTCTGTGTACAGATGAGAAGAATGTGTAGTCTGTGGTTGTTGAGTAGAGTGTCCAGCAGATGTCTATTAAGTCCAATTGGTAAGTATCAAGTTTAAGTCCAGAGTTTCTTTTTTAGTTTTTTGTCTTGCTGATCTGTCTTAACACTGTCAGTGGTATGTTGAACTCTCCCAGTATTATTGTGTGGTTGTCTAAGTCTTTTTCTAGGCCAAAAATAACTTGTTTTATGAATAAGACTGTTCTAATGTTAGGTGGATATATATTTAGGATAGTTAAGTCTTCTTGCTGAATCGTACCCTTTATCACTATGCCCTTCATTATCCTTAATTTTTATTGGTTTAAAGTCTAATTTAGCTTGTATATGAACATAACTCCTGCTTTTTGTTTTTTGCTTGCATGATAGATATTTCTTCATCCTTTTACTTTGAGCCCATGGGTCTTATTACACATTAAATGAGTTGCCAAGGTTATGTATTAGGCTCTTTATGTCTAGGTAAATTCTTTTGCTTGATTTCACAGGTGTATATATTAACAAGATAATATTTGGTCTTATAGTTTGGGCTGCAGTCTGGTTAACGTGCTTCAGTAGTAGCTGGTAGCTGGGCTAATATTCGGCTTCCCAGCTCTTGTGTACTACATTCAAAAGTTTGCATCTGTGCTCTGTGGTACCTCTCTGGCTGAGGAAGAGAGATATTATCTCATTATTGCCACATGACAATGGAAGTTCAGGTTTCCTACTTGGCCTTCATATAGACCTAAAGAGAGAAGGAAGGTCTGCTAGTTACTGCTAGGTAGGTATGGTTTTTTAGGGTCTTCACTAACTCTCTGCTGATATCACACTTGTTAGAAGGAGCATTGATGCCTTGTTTATTTTTCTCTCCATGTGGCTTTCTATGATATTGCTGAAAAGTGGCCTCATTACTGCTGGGTAGTGATTAAAGTTTTTCCACCAGGCCTTCTCTGACTCTACCCCTGCATGAACAGAGAGGATTGAAAGTCTATATTCTTTATTTTGCCTTCATGACAGCATGGTGTCAGCATTTCATTACCACTCAACAGGGATGAAAGCCCCAGCTTGTACTCTGCCTTCTCTGATACCACCCTAGAAGAGGGATTATAGAGCTTCATTATAACCTGATATGAAATGGGAGTCTAGGTTCTTCATGTGGTCTTTGCTGGAGGGATGGTGTGTGAATACAGTTTTTTTCTGTAGTATTTAGCTGATTATAACAGTTATACAGTTATAAAACTTTTCTATTATATAAGCTAAGGTTCCTCTTTTCTGTTCCTCTATTCATAGAGAGAGTCAGCTTTCCTTGCACTCTTTTTTTGGGGGGTGGGGGTGAGGCTATGCCTGTTGGTATTTCTAGGACCCTGTTTCTCTAACACTTAGTTTCTGATATACAAGGTACAGAAAAAACTGAGCCAACACATTAATGTGTAGTTCCTAAAGTCCCCAGACCCTTAGTGGGTTTGCCTTCTTCCTCTTTCTACTTTTCAGTCTTTTCATATTTGTTTATATGTAAATGACCAAGGATTTTAACCGTACTTAGAAAGAAACGTACACCTACCTGAATTATTAACAATCCAGAAAATAAAAACGGTAATAATCATTCCTTTCACTTAAAATATTTTAGATATTTTTTTGTGTGCTAATAATGTTGTCCATGTAACTACTTTGAGAAGGAAAAACAAGTGAGCAGAAACCAAATGGAAATAACCAATAATTTTTTTGTTTAAAATTATTAACAGGCTATTATAAGCATTGGCCATGGACTAGCGCAACAGGAATTTCCAACTCCTTTTTAACTGATTAGAAATATTGATGCTCGCTTTAGAAGCCTCTTCTATTGCTAGGAGTACTGCGTAACATAGTTTTGGCTAAAATGACATAAATAGAGTATAGAGGTCATCTTTTGGGAAGGCTTTGGCTTTCCTTGAAAATTGAGGCCAAATACAGCTAGTTATAACTATTTTCCTGTGCCTTTTTTCTCCCTAGTAACATGAGATGGCCATAGCTACCATCTTGCAACCTTGAAGGAAAGGTCAAGAGATCATAGAGATTTCATACCCTGTATCAGCAAATAATAAACTTTTTTTTTTTGTAAAGACACAAAAATTTATGTTTTGTGTGCTATGCCATTTCTGCCAGAAATA
Source organism: Sapajus apella (assembly GCF_009761245.1). Classification (NCBI taxonomy): domain Eukaryota; kingdom Metazoa; phylum Chordata; class Mammalia; order Primates; family Cebidae; genus Sapajus; species Sapajus apella. Next base: position 3,251,101 of record NW_022436969.1, on the reverse strand, counting down.
ATAAATTTTGTTATATTTTTATGAAAGCATCCATACACAATACTTAAATAAATAGATGTGTCTATGTTCCAGTAAAACTTTATTTCCTAAAATGTATAATATTGGCTAAATGGGATATAGTTTGCCAAACTCTGCTTTATTTAGCAGCAGAACAAGTGTCAGCAACTGCTTACATGTAGACTTCTTGTTATAAGAGAAAAATAAAGCTGTTTTTATTTAAGCCATTATAGCTGAGGTTTCTTACTTGTAGCTGAATGCATTGTTGATCCACAGCCAATATGCAATATCTCTAATTTCCCACTAAAGTTCTTGTGAAGATCCAAATTATTGAAATTCACAGCATATAAAATTAAAAATAACCCTTTCAAAGACTGCATTATACAAATGATGGCCCACTCATTCATTTTCCATTTCATAAAACAGCATTACCCGGTAACTTCTAGGAAGAAGCTGAAAAGATATTTTGTCCTTATCTTCCCACCTTTATCTGTCTCAAGTAATCTAAGTAATTTATAAAACTCAACAACTGTACCTTTATAGCATGAATATACTTAATGTGATGGTCAGAATACTTTTTCTGTCTCTGCCTTTTTCCATATAGAAACACATGACGTAAGTATAGTTTATGACGGACAGAAACACACAGACACACAAGTTCTGCATCCAGTGGAAAATTATAACTTCCAGGAAGCAGTGGGACAGTCAGTGAGTGATGCTGGGGGTATGCAGGGAAGTCATCATGTTTACCTCTTCCATTCTAGTGATAGAATACAGTCCTGACTTGTGTTAAACACTAATCAAAGACATTAACATTACCAAAATAACTTGATATACGTCTTTACATTAATCATGTTAGAACACACACACACACACACCCCCCGATTTCCTAGTCTCTGACTTTATATTTTTATTTTTTTCATCAACTTTTATTTTAAATTCCAGGGTACATGTGAAGGATGTGGAGGTTTGTTACATAAGCAAATGCGTGCCATGGTGGTTTGCTGCACAGATCAACCCACCAGCTAAGTATTAAGCCCAGCATCCATTATCTAGTCTTCCTGATGCTCTCCCTCCCATCTTGCCCCTCTTCTGACAGGCTGTAGTGTGTGTCATTCCCCCTAGTGTGTCCATGTGTTCTCACTGTTCAGCTCCCATTTATAAGTGAGAGAACATGTGGTGTTTGGTTTTCTGTTCTGTGTTTGCTGAGGAAAGCGGCTTTCAGCTCCATTCATGTCTCTGCAGAGGACGTGATCTCATTCTATTTTATGGTTGCATAGTATTCCATGGCATGTATGTACCACATTTTCTTTATCCAGTCTATCATTGATGGGCATTTGGGTTGATTCCATGTCTTTGCTATTGTGAATACTGCTGCAATGAACATACATAAATGATTCATATTCCTTTGGGTATATACCCAGTAATGAGATTGGTGAATCAAGTTTTATTTCTGGTTCTAGATCTTTTAGGCATCATTACACTGTCTTCCACAATGCTGAACTAATTTACATACCCACCCACAGCGTAAAAGTGTTTTTTTTTCTTCGCAACCTTGCCAGCATCTCTTGTTTCTTGACTTTTTAATAATCACCATTTTGACTGGTGTGAGATGATATCTCATGATATCTCAGTTGCAATTCTCTAATGATCAGTGATGTTGAGCTTTTTTCATGTTTGTTGGCTACATGAATACTTTCTTTTGAGAAGTGTTCACTCATGTCCTTTGCGTACATTTTATGGGATTGTTTTTTTCTTGTAAATTTGTTTAAGCTCCTTGTAAACTCTGGATATTAGACTTTCACTTGATTGATAGGTTGCAAAATTTTCCTCCCATTCTGTAGGTTTTCTGTTCCCTCTGATGATGGTTTCTTTTATTGTGCAGAAGCTCTTCACTTAAATTAGATTCCATTTGTCAATTTTTTTTGTATGAAATCTTTGCACATGCCTATGTCCTAAAAGGAATTGCCTAGATTTTCTTCTAGGTTTTTTTTTTTTTTTTTGTAGTTTTGGTTTTATGTTTAGATTTTTAATGTAACTTGAGTTAATTTTTGTATACAGTATAAGGAAATGGGCCAGTTTCAGTTTTCTTAATATGGGTAGCCAGTTATCCCAGCACCATCTATTAAGTAGGGAACCATTACCCTATTGCTTGTTTTTGTTGGGTTTGTTGATGATCAGAGGGTTGTAGATGTGTGGTCTTCTTTATGAATTCTCTATTCTGTAGAACACATATTTCCAAGCATCTAATAATATTCATTGTTGGTGAGGGCACAGTGAAATTGTGATGTTACTTTTAGAAATATAAACTAGCACAAGTTTTTTTTTTTTTTTAACAACATGGTTATATGTATCAAACTGTTAAAGGCATTTCTATGCTGTAATCCATTTGTAACAAGAACAATATTAAATAATTAGAAACAATCTAGACATTCAACAATGAAAAAGTGACCAAATCAAGTATGAGATATGGATAGAAAGAAATATATTGAAACAACTCAGAAACAATTTCAGTAGTAAAAGGATTGCTTAAATTATGATGCTAAATGGAAAAAGCATAACATAGGCCGGAGTAGGAGACTATTCTGATTTTGCATTAAAAATGTTTTGTGCCTTTGCTCTTTTTAAAAATTATTTAATGTTTATACTATATTTATATGTCCTTGGTTTTTACCTAATGCCCTTTATCTGTTCCAGGATCCATTCTGGACATCACATTACATTTAAATGCCACATCCACTTAGGCTCCCTGTGGCTTTGACTGTTTCTCAGACTTACCTTGTTTTTGATGACTTTGACATTTTTGACGTGTACCAGTCAGATAATTTTTTAAAGAATGTTCCTCAATTGGGGTTTGTCTAATGTTTTTCTCATTATTAAACTGGAGTTACTTTGGTTCTTGGGAGGAAGACCACAGAGGTGAAGTGCCATTCTCATCACTTTGTATCAAGGCCAAACACTATCAGCAGGACTTATCACTGTTGATGTTGACCTTGGTCATCTGGCTGAGGTGTTTTTGTCAGGTTTTTCTATCTTAAAGTTTCTCTTTTACTCCCTTTGCACACTGTCCTCTTTGGAAGGAAGTCACTATATACAGCCCACACTTAAGGACCAATACTCCCTATCCTTGAGAGAGGAGCTACATAAATGATTTGGAATTTTTCTACAGGGGAGATTAATCTCTTCTCCCCCATTTATTTATTTATTCAGTCATTTATTCATATGAAGATGGAATCATGAATATTTATTTAATTTATTTTATTATTTCAGCTATAAACAATAGCACTTTATTAATTTTGTTCAAATCATTCCAGCTTTGGCCATTGAGAGCTCTTTCAGTCGGCTTCCATGTCACTTTATATTTTCTTTTTCAAATTTTATTTTAAATTCAGAGGGCAAATGTACAGGTTTGATATCTGACTATATTGCTTGATGCTGAGGTTTAGGGTGCACCCAGGTTCTGTGTCCTTACCAACAATGAATATTATTAGATGCATGGAAATATGTGTTCTACAGAATAGAGAATTCATAAATAAGACCACACATCTGCAACCATCTGATCATCAACAAACCCAACAAAAACAAATAATTAATAGGGGAATGATTCCCTATTTAATAGATGGTGCTGGGACAACTGGCTACCCATATTAAGAAAACTGAAACTGGCCCATTTCCTTATACTGTATACAAAAATTAACTCAAGATAGATTGAAAACTTAAACATAAAACCTAAAACTACAAAAAGAAAAAAACCTAGAAGAAAATCTAGGCAATTCCATTTGGGACATAGGCATGGGCAAAGATTTCATACAAAAAAAAATTGATAAACGGAATCTAATTTAAGTGAAAAACTTCTGCAAAATAAAAGAAACTATCATCAGAGGGAAGAGAAAACCTACAGAATGGAAGGAAAATTTTGCAACCTATCAATCCAGTGGAAGTCTAATATCCAGAGTTTACAAGGAGCTTAAACAAATTTACAAGAAAAAAACAATCCCATAAAATGTAGGCAAAGGACATGAGTGGACACTTCACAAAAGAAGGTATTCATGTAGCCAACAAACATGAAAAAGCTCAACATCACTAATCATTAGAGAATTGTAACTCAAAACCGCAATGAGATATCATCTCACACCAGTCAAAATGGTGATAATTAAAAATTCAAGAAACAAGAGATGCTGGCAAAAGTTGTGAAGACAAGGAAACACTTTTACGCTGTGGGTGGGTATGTAAATTAGTTCAGCATTGTGGAAGACAGTGTAATGATGCCTCAAAGATCTAGAACTACTACGAATTTTTGTACGTTGATTTAGTATCCTTGAAACTTCGCTGGAGACATTTATCAATTTCAAGAGCATTTTCGTGGCATCATTAGGGATTTCTAAGTATAGAATCTTATTGTCTGGGAAGAGAGATAGTTTGACTTCTTTTCCTGTTTAGATGTTCTTCATTTTTTTTAACTCCTGCCTGATTACTCTAGCTAGCATTTCCAGTGCTATGTTGAATAGGAGTGATGACAGTGGACATCCTTACGTTGTTTCCATTCTCAAGGTGAATGCTTATAGTTTTTGCCTGTTCAGTATGATGTTGGCTGTGTGCTTGCTATAGATGGCTCTTATTATTTTGATGTATGTTCCTTTGATGTCTACCCAGTCTGTTGAAATTTTTTATCATGAAGGGATATTGGATTTTAATGAAAGCTTTCTCTGTGCCTATTGAGATAATCAAATGACTTTTTGTTTTTAATTCTGTTTGTGTGGTGAGTCACATTTATTGATTTTTATATGATGAGCCAACCTTGCATCCCAGGAATAAAGCCTACTTGATTATGGTGAGTTAACTTTTTATGTGCTGTTGAATTCTGTTTGCTAGCATTTTGTTGAGGGTTTCTGCATCTATATTCATCAAGGATATTAGCCTGTAATTTTCTTTTTTGTTGTGTCTTTGCCAAGTTTTCACATCAAGGTAATGCTTGCTTCATATAATAACTTTGGTAAGACTTTCTCCTCCTTGATGTTTTTGAAATAATTTCAGAGGAAACTATTCAGTGGAAACTATTTCATGGTACCAGCTCTTCTTTGTTCATCTGGTAGGATTTGGCTATAAATCCAACTTGTCCAGGGCTTTTTTTGCTTGGTGGTTATTAAAATTACTGATTTAAGAACTTGATGGTCTGTTCAGTGTTTCAATTTCTTCCTGATTAAATTTTGGGAAATTGTGTGTTTTCAGGAATTTTTCCATTTCCCCTCAGTTTTCTAGTTTTTGCAAGTAGAAATGTTGATAATAATCTCTGAGAAACTTTTGTATTTCTGTGGGATTGGTTGTAATATCACCTTTATTGTTTCCAATTGTACGTATTTGGATCTGTTTTTTCTTTGTTATTCTAGCTAGCAGTCTATCAATCTTTTTCATCCTTTCGAACAAACACCTTTTGGTTTCATTGATACTTCATAGGGAATTTTCAGTCTTAATTTTTAAATTTCTGCTCTAATTTTACTTATTTATTTTCTTCTTCTAGCTTTGGAGTTAATTTGTTCATATTTTTCCAGTTACTCTAGATGTAATGTTAGATCATTAATTTGATATCTTTCTAACTTGTTGTGGTAATCATTTAGTTCTATAAACTTTCTGCTTAACACTGCTTTTGCTTTATTCCAGAGATGTTGGTATGTGTGTCTGTTTTTATTTATTGGAAGAATTTTTTGATTTCTGCCTTGATTTTATTGTTCACCCCATAGCCATTCAGGGGCAAGTTGTTTAATTAATTGTTTAATTCATATGTGGTTTTGAGAGATCTTCTTGGTATTAATTTCCATTTTAGTTCCATTGTGGTCCAAGAGTATTGGTACAATGTTGATTTTTTTTTAAATTGTACTTTAGGTTCTGGGGTACATGTGCAGATCATGCAGGGTTATTGCATAGGTACATACATGGCAAGGTGGTTTGCTGCCTCCATCACCCCATCATCTACATCTGGCATTTCTCCTCACATTTTCCCTCCCCCCCCGCCAATCCCTCACTATCCCTTCCCTAGCCCACTCAACAGACCCCAGTGTGTGACTCCACTCCCTGTGTCCACATGTTCTCATTGTTCAACACCCACATATGAGTGAGAACATGCTGTGTCTGGTTTTCTGTTTTTGTGTCAGTTTGCTAAGAATAATGGTTTCCATATTCATCCATATCCTTACAAAGGACACAACCTCATTATTTTTTATGGCTGCATAATATTCCATGGTGTATGTGTGCCACATTTTCTTTGTCTAGTCCATCACTGATGGGCATTTGGGTTGGTTCCAGGTCTTTGCTATTGTAAACAGTGCCACGATGAACATACATGTGCATGTATCTTTATAATAGAATGATTTATAATCCTTTGGGTATATATCCAGTAATGGGATTGCTGGGTCAAATGGAATTTCTATTTTTAGATCGTTGAGGAATTGCCACACTGTCTTCCACAATGGTTGAACTAATTTACACTCCCACCAACAGAGTAAAACTGTTCCTATTTCTCCACATCCTTTCCAGCATCTGTTGTCCCCAGATTTTTTAATGATTGCCATTCTAACTGGCATGAGATGACATCTCAATGTGGTTTTGATTTGCATTTCTCTAATGACCAGTGATGATGAGCATTTTTTCATATGTTTGTTGGCCTCATATATGTCTTCTTTTGAAAAGTATTTGTTCATATCCGTTGTCCACTTTTGAATGGGTTTGCTGGTAATTTAAAAAAAAAATTATTCAGAGTTTCTTTATGTCTGTTCCTTTAATAATTTTTAAAAAAAATTATTCAGAGTTCCTTTATGTCTGAGCATGTTGTTGATCTTGGAGTACGTTTTGTGTGCAGATGAGATAAATGCATATTCTGTGCTTCATGGGTAGAGTAATTGGTCATGTCTATTAGGTCCAAATGATTAAATGTCAAGTCCAGAATTTCTTTATTAGTTTTCTGCCTTGGTGATTTGTCTAATGCTGTGAGTGGGTTATTGCAATACCCCACTGTTATTGTGTGGTTGTGTAAGTCTGTTTGTAGGTACCGTAGTTCTCATTTTATGAATCTGGTTGCTCCAACTTTGGGCATGCATATGTTTAGAATAAAGTCTTTTTGTTGAATTCAACCTTTTATTATTACATAATGCCCTTCTTTGTCCTTTTTTACTGTTGTTAAAGCCTGTTTTCTTTTTTCTAATATAAGAATAGCAAGTCTTACTTTTTTATTTGTTTCCATTTGCATGGTAGATCTTTCTCCAACCCTTTAGTTTGAGCCTATGGATTTTGTTATATGTGAGATGGGTTTCTTTAATACAGCAGATGGATGCTTCTTGTTTTTTACTTTATCCTGCCACTTTGTGCCTTTTACATGGAGCATTTAGACCATTTACCCTCAAGGTTGACATTGACATGTGAGGTTTTGATCCTATCATGAAGTTATTATCCATTTGCTTTGTGGTTTCTATGGTGTTTTTGCTTTATAGGGTTTTTGGTTTATGTACTTATGTGTGTTTTTGTGGTAGCAGGTATCATTCTTTTGTTTCCATGTTTAGAACTTCCTTTTGAAGGTCTTATAAGGCTGGTCTAGTAGTAACAAATTCCTGTAATGCTTGTTTGTTTGGAAAATATTTTATTTTCCCTATTTTCCCTCCCTTTATGAAGGTTAGTTTGGTGGGATATGAAATTCTCGTTTGGAATTACTTTTCTTTAAGAAGGCTGAAAATAGGTCATCAATTTCTTCTGGCTTGTAAGGGTTTTGTTGTGAAGTCTGCTGTTGACCTAATGGGGTTCCCTTTGTATGTGATCTTCCCATTTTCTCTAGTGGCCTTAAGATTTCTTAGCATTGACCTCGGACATTCTGGTGACTACATTGCTTGATGATGTTTATTTTGTATAATCTCTTGCAGTTGCTGAATGTCTAGCTGTCTAGCATGACTAGAAAAGTTTTCTCAAATTATTTTCTCAAATATATATTCCAGATTGTTTTCTTTTTCTTTTCTCTCAGGAATGGCAGTAATCCATGATTTTGGTTGCTTTACATAATCCCATATTTCTTTAAGTCTTTGCTTAGTTTTTTTTCAATTTTTTAAGAAAAATGTCAGAATAGGTTAATTTAAAAGACTAGTTTTCTAGCTCTTAAATTCTTTCTTCTGCTTGGTATAATCTATTGATAAAGTTCTAAATAATATTTTGAAATTTCTTAAGTGAGTTTTTCAATTGCTGAAGCTTAAATTTATTTCTTTTGAAGACATTTATTTCTTCCTTCATTTTCTGTATTGCTACAGAAGTTTCTTTGTGTTGATTTTCAACTTTGTCTTGTACCTCAGTAAGCTTCCTCGTAATCCATGCTTTGAATTTCTCATCTGTCATTTCTGAGTTTCCATTGTGGTTAGGGATCATTGCTGAAGAGCTGGTGCAATCCTTTAGTTATGTCACTAGATTTGGAGTTTTCATCGTTTTAGAATTCCTGTGCTGGATTCTTCTCTTCTGGAGATGCTGTCACTCTAATTTTTGTGATTATTTTTGTGGGAGTAGGATATTTTATTTTTCTTTATTTTCCTATAATGTTAATATTTATTATTTTTATTATTTTATATCAATTTCTCTTTTCCCCCTACTTAGGGGATGTGACTGTAGAGAATGCTGGGTAGGATCTTTTGTCTTTGCATCTACTACCCTATTACTTATTTTAGCAGATTTTATACTAAACTGTGCAATTTATCTTACCTGCTCATAGATAGCACTTACAGGTAAGAACTGTCTGAGGCCAGCATAGCTGGATAAATACTTGATCCTCATTTTATGGCAGAAGTTCTCTGTTGCTTCTGACAATTTAATGATTTGTGGAATTTACAGTTGTCTGCGCTCCCAGCTCAGTCCTGGGGAGGTGGGAATGATGGGGCAAGACTAAGCAGGTCCACCTGCAGGTCACCTAATGGTAAGCACAAGCACCAGTACCAGTGGAGAAACCAGTGGATTGTCACTAGACACACAGAGGTGTGCCTAGGTGTGGAGCTAGGAAACCTCCTCAGCTCCAAGTTCTCTGCATGGGCATAGGGGTGTTGTCTAAGATTGTAACCCATGAGAGTGCAGGCACCCCTGTACTAAGATCTCTGCATAGGAGGGGTGGAGTGAACTCAGGCTGCTGTGCTAGGGAAGCAAGTGCCCCAAATTCTTGAAAATCTGCCTTGGCATGGAACAGAGAGGGTCTTATTGCACTACAATCTATGTTCAGGAAAGGTGAGATGGCTTAGGCTGCTGAACCAGATGAGTAGTTTCTCTAAATTCCTGGTAAGCTTTTTGGGTGTGAAGCAGAGTGTATTCTTGTATCAGAATCTCTGAGCAGGAAGGGTGAGGTGGGTCAGACTGCTGATTCAGCTGAGTGATGCTCCAAATACCTGGAGATCTGCCTGGGCATGGAGCAGGGAGAGCCCCCTGCAAAGGATCCCTATACAGGAGGAGTGGGACAACTTGGGCTTCTGGATCAAGCTAGCAGTTTCTGTGAATACCTGCACATCTTCCTGTGCATGTAGTAGAGAGGGTCTTCCTGCACCAGGATCTCTGCACAGGAAGAGCAGGGTGGTTGGATGAGGTGAATGGGTGCTCTGAATGCCAGGAAATCTGGCGTGCATGGAGCAGAAAGGACCCTGGTGCACCAATCTATGTCCAAACACTGTGGGGCAGTTCAGGCTGTTGAACCAGGTGAACTGGCACTCCAAATGCCTGGAGATTTGCTTGGATGTGGAGCCAAGACAGCCCTCCTGCACTAAGATTTATGTCTAACAGGGTGGTACAGCTCATGCTGCTGGTCTAGGCAACCAGGAATTCCAAATACCTGAATTTCTGCCTGGACGTGGAGCAGAGAGGACCTTGCTGCACCATGATATTAGGGGAGTATGTTGGGGCACTCAGAAATGGCACATACAGATAAAATCCTGGCTGGTTGCCAAGTTGGCCTTGGCTATAAGTCTTGCTACCCAGGAAAAGCTGCACCTGTAGCAGCTCTCCTCCTTCTCCAGGCCTGTGATAGGGAAAAAGACAATTCCAGTTCCTACTGCTGAGGGGACTTTCCATAGTTCTTTCTGTGGAGGCCCCTACCTTGCCAAAGAGCAGGCACTCCAGTCTCTGGCCTGGGACTGAAACACCTATGTGGCCACACTGCTGGGTCACCAAAGGATGGCTGACTTTCTTTGTACCCAGATTAAAAAATGGTGTCCTGCTCTCAGCCCTGGGTCTAGGAGAATGTCTGCAGCATTTCCCAGTGTCTTTCCCTCACAGCATCTTCAGGCCTTTCCCTAAGTTAATTACAGGGCTTGGGAGAAGCAAAGTGCTCTCTTTCAGCTTGGGTTGCTCAGGTCCCCAGCGGAAATGTGACTAACACAGGGATGCTTTCTCCCTCTCGGACACACTGGAATTTTACTCACTTTTATCAGCAAGATGCTGATGCAGATCATGGGGGCTGTTTGCCCACATTCTCCTCCCTGGGTTCTGGGTGTTTTTTATGACTCTGATGGATTCTCATTTTTCTTCTTGAGTTAAAGCTCACAGCATGGATCTTTATGTGCTAACCTGCTATTTTCAGGCCAAGTCTTACTGAAAAGCTTCTAATCCGCCATCTTGGAAAAAAGAAACATCTCTTGCTTTTTTAGTTTGGTTCTATTGCAATCATACTTGCCAACTTTCTCATTCTCTCTGCATGTATTTCCCTTTATTTTTTATAGCTATCTGGGTATTTGTTTGCTTGGTAAAAGGATAAGAAGGATTTATAGCTGTGTGTTAGCAGTGTTTGTTGTTGGGTAATGGGATTACTCATAGTTTCATTTTTCTCCCTATAATTTTTTTCTCAATTTCAGGTAATTATTAGATATCAGGAAAATAATTTTGAATCCAGTGAGAATTATAACCTAAAAGAGATTCTGTACTTATGACAAAATGCAGCTTATTAGCTATTAATAAATCTGCAGTCTTTTTATATGTCTCCTGGAGAGTTAAGTCATTTTTATTCACAAAGGACAAGTTCTTGACTTTGTACTTGGTTACCTTAGAGCTTTCTTCTTAATTTAACATCTCTGTTCTTTTGGATTTTAATGCAGAAGGGTGAGGTGGGGAGGGGGAGTGAGAAAGCTTCCCCTTGATATAACATTCTCTCTGTCAAGTTTTAAATATATCCCAGTATTGTCCATAATAAATGCAGTCTTTAAAATCACACATACTGAAGTGCTGCTTTACAATCTTGTCCATTCCGTTCTCAAAATAATAAATCCATAAATAATTCCATAGGAGTTAAAATCCTAAGTGGGTGTCAAAAAATAACCCACAAGTCAATTTTTCATTGCTATAAAGAAATATCTAAGACTGGTAACATCAAATAATAATTTAAAAAGAAAGAGGTTTATTTGCCTCATCATTCTGCAGGCTATACAAGCATGGCACTCACATCTGCTCAGCTTCTTGTGAGGCCTTGAGAAGTTTTAGTCATAGCAGAAGAGAGAGGACCTGGTGTGTCACATGGTGAGACAGGAAGCAAAAGAGAGATGAGAGAAGTCCCAGACTCTTTTTAACAATCAGCTCTCAGGTGAACTAATAGAGAACGCACATACTATTATGGGGATGGCACTAAGCCATTCATGAAGGATCCAGCTCTATAATCCAAACACCTCCACTAGACCCCCATCTTCAATACTGGGGATCGCTTTTCAGCATGAGATTTGGAGGGGATAAACATGCAACTATATCAAATAGGATGTAAAAACCTTACGTCTCTTGTCTTTAAAAGTAATTCATTCATTCAGTTCTTTATTAATTAAAAATATTTTTAATATTTAAAAATTCCTTCACCTCTTTTATTAATTAAAAATATTTTTGACACCTACGTATTTTGTTATTTGGTGTTGGAGGATGTCCTCCTATCCTCACATACGTGCAATCTAGGAGAAGAAAAACGATGTGTGAATGAGTAAACAGAATACAGTTAGACAATCAAATACATTGTAGAAGATAAAGAATAAAATACTATAGACTCCAGAGAAAGAACTAAATCGATATATCTTCAAAACTTTACAATAAATACAAATAAAAAATACAGTAATATAGTACACATTAGAAACAATTTAAGATTTTGATTAAGCCAATTTCCAGTTAAATATAATAAATTTTAGTCACTTATCAGAAACTCATCTAAAAAATAGATTGTAGTAGGTCAGAGAGGCATTTACTTATGCAAATGTCAAAACAGATAACAAGCCTTTTGCTTGCTTTTTCTCATATACCACAAAGTTCCACACCACCCATCTCTAACTTATAATGGCAAAAGGAAATATCTGACTAATATATAAGAATATATAATAGTTCTGTTTGTAATTAATAGCCTATTTGTTAACATCAAATTATAAAATGACAAAAGCAGAATTAGAATGAGATTAAGAGTGACATGAAAATGTAGATGGGACCAATGAAATGGTTGATATTGGACAGTTGGACCTACATAAATAGGGAGTTTCACATGGTTCATCCTAATAGGTATTTGAAGACTAAGCAAATGTAGAGTTTTAAAAAGACACCTCTGAATGAGATATGTGACTATAAGTGCATTAAATTAATAAAATATATTTTTAAAAAATCTGGTGGTGTGCAACTGAGGTTCCAAATTTATAATATCTGTATCCAAAGCAAACTTTATACTTTTCTTTAATTGAAGAGGACACAGTACACCATATACTTTGACCTTAACATGTATGCTACCTTGTAAATTATTTAAACCACTTATGATTCCTCAAAAATTTCTAGGCATGGAAATAATTTATGTCAAATAAAACTAATTTGGCTGTTTGATGAATATGAGCATATTGATTCCTATTGTGGCAAAACATATTTATCTTATGGGCCTATACATTTGCTGATAACATGCTTATTTCCACATTGTAATGTTATTCAGCCTGGCCTACTTCTAGAATGGAAAACTAGAATGTCATTACATTTTAAAATGTCCATCCATTTTCATGGTAAGAGAGCAGACTTCTTTGTATGCTGGCCATATGCATTTAGATACAGGGACACATGTGGGAAATGTTAGTTGATATGCTGTTCTTGGTATGACAATACTGCTTAATAAAAATATATACAGCTACTCAGGAGGCTGAGGCAGGAGAATCGCTTGAACCCAGGAGGCAGAGGTTGCAGTGAACCAAGATCACACTGCTGCACTCCAATCTGGGCAATGAGAGCAAAACTCACTCTCTCTCTCTCTCTCACTCTCTCTGTGTGTGTGTGTGTGTGTGCGCGTGCGTGTGTGTGTGTGTGTGTGTGTGTGT